>NC_064631.1:281380375-281683578 GCF_023864275.1 Schistocerca cancellata | reverse complement strand
TTCCTGGGACAATGAATTCACGGTGTTCTTATTTCATTTTGCAGGAGTGTATAATAGAATAATTGTTCGAGCACATTCGGATTCCAAGCTACAGTGTTTTGGCGAAGGTCGCTTCAGCCAATCAGATTTGTTTAAGTCGCCTCGCCTGTACCGGGTATTTCTGTGATTTGCTTCTATGAACATACCTGGGAATGAAAACATAGTCGAAATTTCCGGCGATTGGTGACAAAGAGCGGCACCACACTGCACTTATGTACGATTGTATTCCACCAGCAATAGAAATATTACAGTCTAATTCAGGGAATGTCTGTCTGACTAATGTGTCACAACTGTGCCATCTCAAGGCTCACTGTTATCACCATTCACTGAAACCACAAAGACAGGGACATGAAAAAACATGTGCAAGCGTGAGAAGCTTAATTTTCAATGGGGATTATGAACAAAACAGTTAGCAAATGTGTTTACGAGCCCTGCATCATGTCATCCAAAAAATTTTACATTGTGAAGAATGATTTTATGAGTAGTTGTGATGATCATAGATGACCATTTTGCTGCCACATTTTATTGTAGAAAACCGCTGACCTATCTGTTAAAAGCATGTAGGTAGCAGAGCGTCTTCTTGTTGTTGTGCTGTGTAACATACAGCAGAGCTTTGCACCTGAACTCGCTAGTATCTTTGGATCATTTTACTTTCAATGTAACTCTTTCCATTTTCTACGTACTTAACCAGTGTGACAATGACTGATTGACAGGTTTCTTTGTAGGAGGAAGGATGGAGAAGATTATAAACACAAGAGTAAATCTCCTCGGCAATTAAGGCCAGCCGATGAAAGGCAGCATGAGATACCTGTATAGCTCCATTAGAACTTATTTGTTAAAGTGACCTTTCTTTTGGAACGTAGTATATCATTTAACTGTTTCTTTTAAAATTTATTTAAAATATTTGTGATTACGCACATGACACGGATCGGTATCTTTTCTTTGAGAGACTGTCATCCAGAGAAGATATATTACTTATCATTGCTGCTTATGGGTTTCGTTGATTCTTTGCCCATCATAAAACGAATTGCAATATGGCTTAAGAGCTCACTTGTTCATTCTCTCTCATTTTAACTCAGTTTCCATCATGTACATTGGTTCTCAATTTCTCATGTCTTTGACAGTTGATGATCATTCGTCTTGTTCAGCTACGTTGTGTTTTACGGCACAAAATAAAATGTTATCTTTCGTAAGTGTTTTCTTTAAGTATCCAAAACTCAACCTCGAGCTATAATTACAGGATATAGTGAAAATCATCTTACGTAATACATGAAATTAATTAAAAAGTCTTCAGATATTCAATTCCAAAGTTAATTAACAGCTCTGTTGAAAATGCTTTTATGGTGTGTTCAGCTTAGTGCTCTTATCTGTTGTGCTTAATAAAGTAATCCAATTATAAGATTGTTTTCGCGACACAACATGGGACCTGCATATCATTTATGAATTCCGATAGCCAAGTTTATTAACATTATTGCAACAATTAACATTATTAGCAGCAGACAGGAAAGGCAGGGTTGGATACACATTCGTAGGTACATCTATTTATTGAGACAACAAGAAACAACGCGACACACATTATGTACTTTCCTTGCTTCTATCGAATCTTTAATACAACAAACCAGGGTAATAAGGCTTCTTTTCACTTTTCCTTGCAGTTAGTGTTCACCACCAAGGACGTCGTTTTACGAGCTGTGTTGGTGAAAGTAGGTGCACTCAGGCTCTAGTAACAGCCACAAACATAGAAAATGCTGTTTATCGTTCGTAAACCGTAGATGAACTTCATAATTTCCGCATCGGAATATCAACGGTCGGGCCGCTGTTTGGAGCATCTCACGGAGATCTTGTTGGCTTCGTAACACGTGGTCATGTTCCCGTCGCTCATCATTGGTCGCATTTCTCTCTCTAGCTCTGAGCTCTAGAGTGCCTCTATTAATATGAAAAAAATACTTATTTTTAAACTCTACAATTTGTGAATATACTGACAAGTGAAACCTGATGATCAATACTAATGCACTCTTCGTTTGAGTACATATATCTTTGATGCGCAATACATTTCAGTTATGGAGTCAATGCTGGGTTCTCCCATGTATTATGACTGTGTTATGCTTCGTCCTGTCCACATACATCCTTCTGATTACCATACATTAAACAATGTACCAGTTGGCTGCTCAATTTACCCCTCTAAGCAGGGCTTCCGAGGCTGTAAACAACAGAATCTCTTTCTTTCGGGTTACATCTCGACTCGATACCGTGGGCGGCAGTGATCGAATATCCATCTGGCTATTGTGATGTATTTTTTATCTGGCTTCCCTTACCGCTTCCGTTGAAAGTGAGGATGGTTCCTGAAACACGGCCACGAATGGTTTTCTTGCTTTCCCCATCCAGTGCGAGGTTGCACTCTGTCCCTCATGATCTCAGAACGTTGAACTCTTACCCTCCTCTCTTCCTGATTGTCAAAACAAGCAATGGTACGGTATATCTATATTATTATGTTTATCTTGAACGGTACCAGTATCGTCTCTTGACATAACCAAGGTCGCACACTGCTTGTAAAAACGTTCTGATTTAAACCAGATGCTTTTGCTTGCACACCATTAGAGGGGCTACGATCTCTGGTACTTAAAGGTAACATTTGTATGTCGAAAAGTGTCATCGTGATGTTAACTTACGAAATGATTGATGTTGAATGTGATGTGCAGATTTGGGACTATACTTAACCAAGTATTTCTAAATATTCCAAATGAAATCCTAGGTACTGAGGAGAGGCTAGACATTAGATTGAACAAAAACACTTTAAGGGAGAGGTACCATGTTGGTGGTGTAGAAATAAAAACTTTAAAACATCTACTTTCCCTTATCTGATGGATGAAAAAGCTACAGTAATGGACTGTGACTATGGTTATTTTTATATTTGTAACCAACCAATTAATATGGTAATAATGTCCATAATATAAGGCGAACAGGAAACGTGCAACATAAAAAACTCAGTTGCACTTTCCACTGTAGCTGCCACTGATGATTTGCTTTCCGTTCTGTTACTTCGACTAGGGTTAGCAGACGTATTTATTACCACGTCGGCTATTAATATAATTGCATTTAGTGGAGAGTAGAAAACATAGATTTAAAAAGATATTCTTTTTTACCTTTTGTTACTTGGTGTTTTAGATGTAAAGCGAATCGTGTCACATGTAGATACTTATTCAGGAGCTTGCACGGGTATTCAATATGCCTTCGCCGATTCTATAGGAAATTTATAAACAAAATATCGTTAACCCGTTTCACAATTCTTAACATTAAAACACTTCGACATGATCCAGATGAATCACGTTTGTAAATACAGAATCTCCGTGTTAGATGTTCTACCGATGCCGTGCTCTTGCAGTTGTACTGAAAATTTTGACGTACATAAGACAATTCAATGAAAAATATTTTATTGACATGCCCTCAAATTTATGAACGAAGTACACATTTAATTCTCGGAGAAATTAGAAACACGTTTTCATATTTAACTCAGTAACATATTTCTTGATAGCGAAAGAATTAGTTAAAAGTAACTGCCTGTCAGACATTACAAGTAAATGAGGTAATAGGGAACGAAGAATACAGCTTGTTTAAACGAGATTTAACACACACTATAACACAGCTAAACGCTGCTGACATATTCAAATTTCAAAACATAGTTTTGTCCCCGTGCGATGAGTTCATAATAAGTAAGTGACATTATGAATATTATTCCTAAACAAAAGGGCGAACAGTCACTAAGTCACAGACATCACATAGTTACATTTGGAGGCTGCTGGAGAAGTTGGTTACACCGATACTGAGCAATCAGTCTTCGCCAATATAATTAATTGGGGAAAATGAATGTTGTAAGTACATTAGAACACCAGTGACAGCTATTACAGGAAATTCTTCTACACCGATCATAGTCAATCAGTGTTTGACAGAATTTCTAAGACAAATAAATGTTCTGTGTACGACATAAGGGTGGGGGTGGCGCCGAGTAAGGCTAAATGAGGTTTGCAGGTCGACACATCACCGTTGACGTCGTCCGAGCTGCGATGAGCGATCGTCTCCGATAGTTGTAGCTCATCCTTCTTACTGCTCGTCCTTAATACCAGTGTGGTAACACGTCTTGAGTTAATGCGGTCATACTGGAGCAGAAATTACAACCTGGAAAGCTGCGACCCCCACGTAGACATCTTTACTTTCAGAGGCAACGCTGAACACAATCTCTGGAGAGTTACCGTCCAAAACGAAAACCGGAGCAAAGCCGCAGCCTGGCGATAATAAACTATGGAGAAATGCTATAAAAAACAAAAGAACGAACAGAAACTCCACCCATTTCCGTCGTCACGACGCTTTTCGTTTTCTGAAAGTTGCGTCATACGTAACTCCGATCGCTCATTAAAATACTGTTCGTCGGACACAGCAGTTTTTTATGTATTGCGGATTAATAATTTTCGGATGCAAGTATGTGATATTAATTAGAACGACCTTACTGAAATGTGACTGTCAAAAATCGGATGAAACGTTACACAATTTGAAACAAAGAATAAATCTCTGATACCTATCGCAGATTTGATTAAAGAAGGCATGCTGTTATTCTCTCTGAAGTATCGTCCAATGGATGCGTCTGCATACAAGATTTTCCGAGAATTACCAGTCCTTTGGTGATTATTGGAAGAAAATAAAAACTGACATCAGCGTGTACATTGCTACGAAAGTAAAATTAATGAATAATACTGATTATTGTTTTAGAACATGGTTGAGTATCGGCGTTTTCCTTTAATTTGATTACTGTCTTCATTTATCGCTTTATTAATTTTTTAAAAATAAAGCTACGGTATGTATTTCTGTGAATAAACCGACGTTAATTGACGTCTAGATAACAGTAGTAAGTTTGTTATAAAACGAAAATCCACCGAATTCTAATGCGTTTTAAAATGATCCACGAAAGTACCTTAATCCTTACTGACAATAGGGTAATGCCCCGCCAGTTGCTGCAGTTAGTAACCTCCTTTTTTGGGTATTTTCACGATAATACCGCGTTTCCAATCTGTTGGCAGTTTCTCCTTTCTCCCTATCTTCTGTAAGAGGATTTACAATAACTCGACAGTGGTATCCAAGTCCGTTTTCAGCATTTCAGATGTTATATTACCTGGTCCTGGTGCCCTCCCATTCTTAATCTGCTTCACCGCTATCCGACTTTCTGCTTTTGTGGTTGCATTTACACCAATGCTGGAACTAAGATCATTGTATTACGTTTATTCTTGTTCTTCTATCTCACCGTAAAGGTCTGTATCCAGAACTTCGTTAAAGCGTTCCTTCCACCTACGTGATTGTTCTTCATGTGTGGGTAGTATCTCCCCTTTCTTATTCCTTACTGGTCGGTTTCTTTGGAAGCTTTTCTTTGAGATCATCTTAGTGATATCATATAGTTCTTTTACATCCCCCCTCCGAGCTGCCTGTTCTACTCTATTAGCCTGTTCGATTACAGCGCCATCTACCATGAATGGGAATGAATTACTTGAGTAAAACGTATGTAGTTTTGGCGTAAAATCCGAATATGCAATAAAAATTTGGCGTTACAATTTGAAAATACGAAGTTGACACTGCCCATGTAGGAGGAGTGATTACGACGTGGCATTCTAGCAGACAGATGCTCCCTTTACTAATATTGACTTTTAACATAGAACTTTGTTTCGTACGATGCGCTGTTTTCGAGATATTTAATATTCTCAAGTTAAAACTAACACCCTGTTTATTCACCCTTCAATGCGACACATTTTCTCAATGGTGAATTACTTCTGAGCTAGACCTTGGGTGTATTAGCTGCATTTTGCCTTTTGAGGAAATATTACACCCCTAAAACCACCTCTTCCTCATTCTGGATTTGTATGTCACATAATGGTTTCCTCATCCGAGGGAAGAGAAAAAGAAATCCCTGAGCCCCATGAACGTGATTACTGAGATGATGGAAAACCTGAGATCCCAAAGAAGAACATGGATGATTGTGTCACATGCAGAAAGATCTCAGTCATTGTCGTTGAGGAAAAAGAACACCGCTTTGGAAACTTCCAGCAACGATTTCTCTTGACAGACCCCCCGTCTCAATAACCTTGTCAGGGGATGACGATAGTATGATACTGTGACCGTTTACCCCATATGAGCATAATGTGTTAGCATCACAACAGTTCTAAAGATATTCAACATCAGCTAATCAGATGATGGTCGCATCATCGCCTACTTCGGCTGTGATGGGTCCACATGATATCACTACTCGCTTTTCTCTGTTCTAGGTCATAACGTTACACCCATCACCCATGGTGATTAGGTGGCTAAAGAGGTCATCTGGATTGGGCTGACACAACTGCAACATTTCCGCTGATCCACGGTTCCCAGGACTTTTAGAACAGGCGTGCGCAGCTGGGGAAGCCAACGGTAGGCCACGCTTGTCATGTTCAAGACGTCTCGCAAGGCGTTGGCAAGTAGTCGATGACTGATTTTCACGTTTCCCTCTGTCGCCTTCACTGTGGTATATCGGTCTGTCGGGAACAGGGACTCCACTTTTCTAACTTTCCCCAGTTGTTTATAGACAGATGGTTCGCCATTATTCGGCATTCAGACTTGTTTGACAAAATTGGAAGCACTGTGTTATATGATGGTCCATTGTTTCCATATACCTCGACCCAGGACCGGCGGTTGGTATGGGTAAAGCAGCTAGTTACAAAATACCCACCCTGGATATAAATATCGCTCTTGCAAAACTGTGCTTGCCCTTTTTGCACATGATATACAGCGGATTATGGATGAAGGGCGACTGGCAGACTCTATGTTTCTAGATTTCTGGAAAGCGTTCGATAGATTGCAGTGGGACAATGTATCAAACGCTTGGGGGAAAGGGTCGACAGCAATCTACTATTGTTTGCTGATGATGCTGTGGTGTAAGTAAAGTGTCGAAGTTTAGTAAATGTAGGAAGACACAAAATGACGTAGACGTAGTATCTAGTTGGTGTGATGATGACAGCTAGCTCTAAATGTAGGAAAATGCACGTTAATGCGGATGAGTAGAAAAAAAAACATAATATTCAGATACAGGATAGTAGTATTCTGCTTGAAACAGTCACGTCGTTTAAACATCTGGTGTAACGCTGCAAAGCCTTATGAAATGGAAGAGAATACGAAGATTGTGGTAAGAAAGCCGAATTGTCGATTTCGGTTTATTAGGAGATTTCTAGTAACGTGTTGTTCATCTTTAAAGGAGACCAGCCGGCTTGGGTGGCCGAGCGGTTCTAGGCGCTACAGTCTGGAACCGCGCGACTCTACGGTCGCAGGTTCGAGTCCTGCCTCGGGCATGGATGTGTGTGATGTCCTTAGGTTAGTTAGGTTTAAGTAGTTCTAAGTTCTAGGGGACTGATGACCTCAGAAGTTGAGTCCCATAGTGCTCAGAGCCATTTGAACCATTTTTTGTAAAGGAGACCGAGTGTTTGGGATCCGTACCCAGTCGGATTGAAAGAAGAGTCGAACCAATTCAGAGGCGGGCCGTTAAATTTGTTACTGGTAGGTTCGAACAACACCCAAGTGCTGCAGAGATGCTTCGGGACTTAAATGGAGTCCCTGGATCGAAGGTGACGTTCGTTTCGAGGAATACAACTGAGAAAATTTAGATAACCGGTATCTGAAGCTGACTGCAGAACAATCCTACCGCCTCCAACATACATTGCGTGTTAGAACCACGAAGATAAGATTGCGACTGCAACAGGAACGGAAGTGACTAGTAGTGGTATGGAGTGGCCTTCGCCACGCCCTGTAATGTGGACTGCGCAGTGTTGATGTAGATGCAGAGTCCCGCACGACGTAACACCCTATTTATTTCGTGAACGATACCAGGTACCGAAATAAGATTTTCAGCAAATGATAGTACGCTAAGGAGCATGTTCTTTGTTATGTGATGAAGTTTCTGAACTCTTGTTTCGACTGAGTTATTGAAGCAAGTATAACTTTTAAAAAATACAAGTACCATTATATACTTTTTTCACAATATCTGAAAGCGCTTGAAAAGACGAGTATTGTGATAAACTGCTTGCAAATGTTCAGGTTGACACTCTTCGCAAAATAATCCGAGAATTGTACTAAAACTCGTAAACAATGTGGCCAAAGTGAGTAATTACGATGTAAAGCCTGCCAAGCAGAGTTATCATGCAAGGCTACGTCGTTATGTGCAGCAAGACAAGCCAACGCTAGCAAGATAAAACCTCTTTTCCTATACGACGTACATACAGGGTCAGCTGTGATTTTATATTTGGAACTACGGCATTAGTTAAAAAATGGTTCAAGTGGCTCTGAGCACTATGGGACTCAACTGCTGTGGTCATAAGTCCCCTAGAACTTAGAACTACTTAAACCTAACTAACCTAAGGACAGCACACAACACCCAGCCGTCACGAGGCAGAGAAAATCCCTGACCCCGCCGGGAATCGAACCCGGGAACCCGGGAGTGGGAAGCGAGAACGCTACCGCACGACCACGAGATGCGGGCTGGCATTAGTTAGCTTCTGGAGCTTCAGATGGGACGTTTCCAGGATTTTGTGAAAACAACTACAGTTTTGTCAGACAGGTATCCATTCAAACCATCCCCATTACTGTTTACTATGCAAAGCCGAAACAGTTCGGAGACAATCGCCCCATCATAAGCAGCATCTGTGAGCAATGGGTTGTGGACAAGCCGTCATAAAGGGGAAGGATAGATACACACTATAGCAAGTGTAGGTGTCCTCTTTATTTTGATCAGATAGTGCATTGTTGTTGTTGTGGTCTTCAGTCCAGATACTGCTTTGATGCAGCTCTCCATGCTGCTCTATCTTGTGCAAGCTTCTTCATCTCCCAGTACCTACTGCAACCTACATCCTTCTGAATCTGTTTAGTGTATTGATCTCTTGGTCTCCCTCTACGATTTTTACCCTGCGCGCTGCCCTCCAATACTAAATTGGTGATCCTTTGATGCCTCAGAACATGTCCTACCAACCGATCCCTTCTTCTAGTCAAGTTGTGCCACAAACTCCTCTTCTCCCCAATCCTATTCAATACCCCCTCATTAGTTATGTGATCTACCCATCTAATCTTCAGCATTCTTCTGTAGCACCACATTTCGAAAACATCTATTCTCTTCTTGTCTAAACTATTTATCGTCCACGTTTCTTTTCCATACATGGCTACACTTCATACAAATACTTTCAGAAACGACTTCCTGACACTTAAATCTATACTCGATGTTAACAAATTTCTCTTCTTCAGAAACACTTTCCTTGCCATTGCCAGTCTACATTTTATATCCTCTCTACTTCGACCATCATCAGTTATTTTGCTCCCCAAATAGCAAAACTCATTTACTACTTTCAGCGTCTCATTTCCTAATCTAATTCCCTCAGCATCACCCGATTTCTTTCGACTACATTCCATTATCCTCGTTTTGCTTTTGTTGACGTTTACCTTATATGCTCCTTTCAAGACACTCTCCATTCCGTTCAGCTGCTCTTCCAGCGTGATTTACCATAGGATGAGCTACTGCGCTTGCTTTCTGATCTGGTAGTGCTACCTTTACCACGAGACAAGTGATCGATAATTCTTAAGACTCACTGATTCCTGTGAAACAGCCCCAGAATATATGCTCCTATCATTTGGAATGTGGTCAGACTAGAGTAGTCTCTGAAATGTATCCTTCAATGGCACAAATCAGCACGTTGTGCACACGGGATACAGGTCTTTACATACTGTTGAACATCGGGGCGTCTCGTTCTCCACAAGAATCATTCTACTATACGTCTATCTATTGTTGTCTTAACCCCACAGCGCAGTTACATACAATCGTGTGCTTCCTGTAGTACTTCTGTCTGCAAAACTGCTGGAACTACAACATGTGGTCCACACTTGGTTGATCTAAATAAAAACCCCAATTCATATGACAAATCGTGACTGTTTGCAATACGCCTGACACACTTCATCATTTGACGTGCTTTCTCCAGATCTTATAGATCAAATCCAGAGACTTGCAACGTCTCAGTCTTTCTGCTAAGAGTATCTGCATTTGTATGTATAACACCCAGTTTGTGAATCACATCATACTGAAATTCACTTAGCTTCAAAGTCCACCTCGTTTGATGACTTAAGGATCTTTTAGCCCCAATAACCATCTTAAAGTTGCATGATCATTGATCACTGTGAACTTACATCCATGTAGATAACACATAAAAATGAGATATATTGTATATTAATGCAAACATCTGCCTTTCAGTGGTAGATTAATTTTTTCGGCCATATTAAGCTGATGAGATGCATTTGCAACTAGATGTTCTTTGTCAGTAATAATTTGCCCTAAAACTACTCATAAAGCCACTTGCCTCTCATGACAATATTAAATCTGGAAAAATCAAAATTGGATCTGAAGTTAACATATCTCTTAAATTTTTAATCGCTGTCTGACACACAGGTTTCCAACTAACGTTGATACCCTTCCATAATAATTTTATTAGTGGTTAAGCCACTTCAGCAAACCCCTTCACGAATTTTCTGTAATAGTTTGCTATTCCAAGGAAAGACTGAAATCGTTTGACTGTATGAGGGACCAGAAAGTCATGTACTGCTCATTTAAGGTGTGACTATGTCAATACTCCATCTTCGCTAACTATGTTCCCCAGATAGTTTACTTGTGATAGGGCAAAGTGACACTTATCGACGTTAAGCGTAAGTCAAGCCTTATCCATCGGGGAAAATATCATTTTCAAACGCTGAACATGCTCTTCCAGGCGTTTTGAGAATATAATTATATCGTCGAAACACACCATGCATTTGTTTGGTTTTAAATGTCTGGTACGTTTTACAGCACAAAAGGCACCCTACAAAACTGGTATGACTAGTAGCCGTTTTAAGTGCTGTTTTAGGTCTATCCTCAGGTTGTACCTCAAGTTGATGGTATCCAATTTTTAAATCTAGGTCGAAAAGAATATTAATTTGTCAGTAATATCAGGGACTGGGTACGTATCTGTTACTATTTTTTCCATTTAAGAAGCTGTAGTCGATACTCGCTGATCATGAACTATCGTTATGTTCTGGAGTCCCATCTGATAACTGGTGATCCACCATTTCCTCTACTAAAGATTGTAAGTGCTTAGATAGCCGATACTGTTTTCTAAATATTGGCCGATGATTGCTATTTGGGACTCTATGTTGTGTGATTAGCGTAGCAGGTAACACTCCTTGTGGATTGAACAAATCCTTATACCATATTAACACTAATTCCATCAATGCCGTATCGCTACCCTGAAGGCGTTTATGCATGAATGTCGACGGTTCGCTCTGTTCTGCCTTGTACACTAGAATCCTCAAATTTTTCTCTTCGAGAATCTCTAACATAGCAATCAGTAATCCCTTTGGAAGTCTCACTTCATCTCCCCAAAAAATATTGAGGCTAATTGGCAACATAAACTGACTATTAATATCCCTTGTACACGTTATACATCTATGTACGAAACAATGTTGCTAATCCAATATGTCATTACTTGTTAGTGGTCCTACGAAACACACGTGGAAGTTTACTATCTACTGGTACCCGGATTAGTTTTCCTGTACCTCCTCGTATTCTGTCATGCAAAACAACTTTTAATGTACTTATACACAGTTTACTCGAGGTCACCTTTGCAATGGGTGCATTTTGTGGTATAATAACATTTGAAACTGTTGTACCCATTGGAAATAACTTCCCATCGAGTTCAATCGTCCATTGCCATGCCTAACCCGAAAATCCTACTCAAGTATCACAGCGACACCTTGCCCCACAGCTGGTAACACTTCCTTTGTCCATGATACACAGTGTTTCCTATATTAAACCTGAGCCATGTGGTCCAAAATTGAATCAATTGCATTGCCGCATATTGTGGACAAGCTATACCTTAGCTCTTGTAGTCTTCTCTTATACACAAGGCCCCTGTATCTACCAAAAATTCATATAGTTTCCCTTTCAAACAATCCACCAATGTGCAGTCCATCTCTGCGTGGGCATGTATTTAACGAGAATGCTTCTAAAAGGAAGGAAGATTCCCATTGTTTTTTAATGATTTCTTTTTTCCGTTGCAATTACCAAATCTCTTTGACCCACACTCCTGTTCCACATGACCAATCTGTTGACAATCAAAACACTGTGGTTGGTGACACTGTGCTTTAAAATGACCCTATCTTCTGCGGCGATAACATTCTTAGTTCGACACAAACATTTTCTGACCATTCCAAGGCTTACTGGCATTATCTGTCTCTTGCAGATAATGGGCTACCTGCAGCGCTGATGCTACATCTCGTGGATTTTCCACCCTCTCTCAGCAAGAAAATTCTGGAAAAATCCCGCTTAGGAACACATCCAGCGCCCTATCCTCTCTCAACAGAACTACATCAGTGTCCGGTTTGTTACTCCGTTCAAAAGTTTGGGCGTTCAACTCGCGTATACATTGCGAAAACGCTTCGACAGTCTCATTTGGTAATTGTCTCAAAGTACTTCACTTTTCTCGAAAGAAGCGAGTACAATTTTTTTTGTATCGTTGATTTAAGCCATTTGCCAACTCTGTAAATGTGTTACTTTACTCAGAATCTCATCGTAGAAGATGTACGTCTTAGCCTCACCCGACAAGTGGGATCTGGCCATCTGCAGTGATGTTGCACAAGGTGGCTGCGGATGACACGTCCTGAATAAACGTAGATGTTTTGCCAGAGAAAAGGGTGATAAGCCTGGCGGTTACAGGATCCACAGGTAGGTAAGGCACTGCCAGTATTGATTTAACTTCATTAGGACCTGCTTGTGAAGGATCTACCATTTGACTATTTAAGTGCTGCGCCATTTGCGCGTTCTGTTCTTTTAATAATTTAACCTGTTATGTCAGAGCTCATACTGACTCTGCTGTACTACCTGATCGTCTTTGTCACATTTGTGCAGTTCCCTTTTCTAATGCCGTTAGCCTTATACACCACACTAAATATATGCTATAATGAATATCAAAATTTATTATTACTTCGTCTCATCGACACTAAATGACGCTTAACAAAGCTGTATTTTGCATGATCATACTGCAGGGGAATATATTACAGCAATAAACCTATCACAATGGGCTCTGTGAATAGACAAATTACAAATTTTACAAGCTACCGGTACAGAATACACTTTACTATAACTCCCCTTCAATTCCTGCAAAAAGTAATTCTTTTTCACTGTGTGTTATTCTGAACATGATCGTCACCAACACATACTTGTGTCAGAAACAAAGCTTTTCAGTCACTCACCCCACAATTGTTGTAACTGCTGGTGCGGCTCTGTATGGAACACTTCGTACAGACTTCTGACGTAGATGATGCAAGTATCAGAAGCACGACCGCTTCCTGACACCAATTTTGAATGAGGCGGCAATTTGGAGAGTGTAAGTGGAGATGATTCTGTGACGAGAGGCACTCTCCCTGTTCACTTGTTGCCGGTTTCCTTCAGACGGATGGTAGTGACCTGCAGTCGCTGGTAAGCTCAATGAAAGAAGTCTGAGAATAAGTTATTTATATCCATAAAAAATATTGGTAACGTTTTGTCTCGTTGTTGGCATCGTCCGTCAACTACCGCTGAGGTATTCCGCTGTAAGCTGATACCGCACGTTCCGTTCTAGCCGGCTGCTGCACTGATGGTTCGCTGCTTGCGTTGACCCTGGCACCGGCTGTACCGCGACGCCACGGCAGTGAGTGACGGCAGCGCATGTATATAACCTCAATGCGGCGACATGGGAGGTGATCTGTCCCCTCCCACTCAACACCCTTCTTCGTTATCCGTCGTACCGCGGTGACGGTTGCCGTTTAGCCATGAAGCCCTCCATCCAGGTGGCCCCTAATCAGTCCGTCGGAGTGGCAGCAACGCTGGCGTCCTGATCCTGGTGGAAAGGAAAGCCTCCAGGTCCTCCCCTCTGCGACAGACTGTGGTGTTGAATTCTGCGACCGGCGAGGCAACTATATTTCCCAAAAGAAGCTGTTGTTGTCTGGAGTGTGCAAGAAATCGACAACAGATTTGTGCCAGGTATCACTCACTGCAGTCAGGGAATCGCCATGTATGCCACCTGTCCAGCTGCCTTACGAGCTAAACTGCTGCGGTATTCATGGAGAAAAGTTGTGGCTTATGTTCCCCCAAAGTTATTCGTCATGACAGCATAGACCTCGCTATTACCAAGGTATTAGCTTCCAGAATGAGATTTTCACTCTGCAGCGGAGTGTGTGCTGATATGAAACTTCCTGGCAGATTAAAACTGTGTGCCGGACCGAGACTCGAACTAGGGTCCTTTGCCTTTCGCGGGCAAGTGCTCTACCAGGAAAGCTTCTGTAAAGTTTGGAAGGTAGGAGACGAGATACTGGCGGAAGCAAGGCTGTGAGGACGGGGCGTGAGTCGTGCTTGGGTAGCTCAGTTGGTAGAGCACTTGCCCGCGAAAGGCAAAGGTCCCGAGTTCGAGTCTCGGTCCGGCACACAGTTTTAATCTGCCAGGAAGTTTCAAGGTATTAGCTGTTTTCCTTCTGCTGTGCTTGCTTAACAAGTTGTTATAGTACAGAACTGGTTCGTAAAAGCTCTTGCTACAATTTCTTGTATTCGCATTAGCCATTCTTTCGTCACACAACGAAGGTGACGTGACCCTCCTTGACTGCTGTGACCCACTACATTCTGCTGAAGTCTTCTGTCTGGCTAACCAGAAACACCGATGTTATGTTTTGCGCTGACCGAGTCTTCGTGACGAAATGTTTTCTCTGCGGCCTCCTTGTATCGATATTGCCGCAATGTAGCGAGACAGTTTCGCTCTGGGACTTGAAAATTTTATCCATTTTACTGCCCTGTACAAGGGTGGCACGCAACAGCTAGTTAAATGAAGACCAGGTATCACAGTACCAAAAGTCAATGCGTACACATTTATGCTTGCTGGCGTACAAATCTCATCACTCCGCCATCCCTCAACCTCTCACAGCTTGGAAGATCTGCTTCCACGACAGATTAATAAAACGTAGCTCAAGCAGTAACTGACAACTGTTCAGAAGACCGGATAAAACTGATGCGGAGTTGACATGCCTAGAAGGCGATGTAGTCGACGCCACTTGTTGCCGGAGAGGAAGAAAAAAAACTGTTTCGTTAGTCACTTCTGCTGGAAACTTGTCAAGCAAAATCGGAAGTGCTCTCCAGAAACACAATATCAAGCGAACATTCTCTTCACTGACTTGGGGCTGTGAGTGAAAAGCGACCTGGGCCCCCGAATACCTTGAGTCCACCTCATACCGTGCCAGTCAAGGAAAAATTATACAGGACCGGCAGTACGAAATATACAAGAAAGATGTACAGATATCAAGTAACACACGTATAAACAACTAACTAAATTAAACTGTGTCTGGATCGAAGTGCTGGAGATGCAGCTAAATAAAGACAGATATAAGCGGCTAAGTAAATTCTTGCACTCAGATATTTAGCTTTTACAGTAGGACGATCTGTACGCGCTATGTAAGCTGAAAAATACATATACTCCTTGTCTCAAGACGTACGTCCTCCTACCTACTAGCATCTGGATCATAGGTTGGGGAGGCTGGAAACCAGAGGAGACGGTAGGAGTACAATGACGCCCCGATGGTTCACAATTGCCCAGAGAAGACACCCTCTGACACCTAGCATCAGATATAGATATGAGAAGGCACTGCATTTGCAGCGTGTTCCCCTAACTCCACCGACAAAATTTCTGCTTACATTCAGCACCAATATCTTGGAATTTTGTATGAGGTGCCGGTGGTATTTAATTATGGTCCATTAGAAACTACCTGGCGGATTGAAACCGTTTGCGGACTGGAACTTGAGGGCCTGATCTTTACCTTTCGCAGGCAAGTGCTCTATCAGGTGAGCTACCGAGTACGACTCCCGCTTCACAGGTTTACTTGCTTGTACCTCTCCGACTACCTGCCACGCTTCACAGAAGTTCTCCTGCCTAACTTTCAACACTCCTTTTTTGAAAGGATGTTGTGGGAACTTGGCTTAGCCAAGGCCTGGAGACTCTTTCTAGAGTGTTCAGTCTGGAGCGGAGCGTGAACTAATAAGAAACTTTCTGGAACATCAAAGCTGTGTGCCGGAACGGGACTCGAAGCCAGGACCTTTGCCTTTATCGGGCAAGTACCCTATGAACTGAGCTACCGAAGTACGACTCATAATTATAATAAGTTTCGTATCAGCGCACTCCCGCTGCAGAGTGAAAATTTCATTCTAGAAACAACCCTCCAGGCTATGGCTAAACCATGTCTCCGCAATATCCTCCGGTAGTGCTAGTCCTGCAATTTAGCCGGGTGAGCTTCTGTGAAGTTTGGAAGACCGGATATGACGTGCTGGTGGAATTAAAGCTCAGAGTAAGGATGGTGGTTCAAAAAAATGGTTCAAATGGCTCTGAGCGCTATGGGACTCAACATCTGTGGTCATAAGTCCCCTAGAATTTAGAACTACTTAAACCTAACTAACCTAAGGACATCACACACATCCATGCCCGAGGCAGGATTCGAACCTGCGACCGTAGCGGTCGCGCGGTTCCAGACTGAGCGCCTAGAACCGCTAGACCACCGCGGCCGGCAGTAAGGATGGTGAGTCGTGCTCTAGTAGCAAAGTTGGTAGAGGATTTGTCCGTGAAAAGCGAAGCACCTGGGTTCCAGTTTCTGTCCGGGACACAGTTTAAATCGGTAGGAAGTTTCATATAGCGCACACTCTACTGCGATATGATATATTACGTTTCTCACCCCAGTTACTTTTACAAATGTCGAAAATGTAATAATGTTGAATCATCGGAAAGTACAATATAAGCCGTTCGCTCCAGTTTCCTGTAGACAGTAGCCAAACCGTACCTACCATTTCATCAATAGGGTAGTGAGCTACCCTTTAAGCACAATACAACAGTGACTCTGCGCGGCGTCCGTTCGAGAGTTCCTTGGTAGGATTCTGGAGCTATGCAGTTCCGGACATCTATGCACAGTTCACGCAAATCACATGAGCTACAAGCCGCTAGTTTCTGATGGCGGAACTGGATCCAAACAGCGGCCCATATATGTTCCATTGGGTTTTTATTAAGTGCATTTGATGGCCGCTATCACGTTCCTTAAGCCAATGCATCGCGATTCTGTCCTTACGATAAGGACAATTTTATTATCCTTTCATATGATCATCGTCGAGATTCTGTCCTTGCGATAAGGACAATTATCCTTTCGTAAGATCATCGTCGTTGGGGAAGACATCAACCTTGAAGGAGACAGTAATGGTCAAGTACTCTACAACAATGTTCGTATCTACGATCACTACCACAAATACCATAGAAGCTTAGCTGAATTTCTCCTGTAACACAACACTTCCCGCACCGACCTGCGTCCGTGGGACGGTGCGTAATTGGAGCATTCCGCAATGCCCCATTTTGTTTCAGGGTAGGCAGTGTCATCCGGTGGGCTACACGGGTCTTTCAATAAAACTGTAATAGATTCGGAATATTCTACCTACCATAAGAAAATTTTATTTCTTAAAGACACTAATGAAACGCGTCACAAACTAAATGTATATAAAAAAATTTTTGCAACCGGGACTGGCTATAGATTCTTGAAAACACTAATATGTGTTTACAAACACATTGTACAAGCGTAGTTACTTGTTCTGGCTAGACGTCTTTGGTGACCAGATTAACCTCCAAGAGCATTGTTCATTGTTTAAATATCATGCCAGAGCTAAGTCAACTCCTGAACCCTATCTGAATTGTAAACGACTGCTCATGCCAATAATCTACTGGGATTACTGGGCAGGCCCTCACTGTGATATCTGAAAGGCGATCTCTCTCTCTCTCTAACTCTCTCTCTCTCTCTCTCTCTCTCTTTCTCTCCACCGTCCACCACTCCAGTCCATACGACCTTCTAGACCTTGCACAAGCGACTGACATTTCTGGTACTGCCAGAGATACCCTCTACCATACGCCTTTGGGAGGCTCGCGTAGATGTAGATATTTTTTGTCTCGGGGCAGTCCGTGGCCATCGATAAATACTTGCCTGAGCGCACATCTGCGTGACGTCATCAGTGTAATAATGTTAACTGATGGCCGACAAAACCGCATACTTTGCCACAGATTTATATCAGCCTTCTTTGACCAAACTACTTCACATTGCTGTTCAGGAATGGTTGCCGAACATGTAACAACAGCATAAGTTGGTGGCGATCGCGCTGCTTGAAAAAAAGAGAAAGGAAACGATTGTCGCTGGAACCTTGGATAGCGAGAGGAGAAGCTCTCAGTGTTATCCAGAGTTTATTTGTGAGGTACTGTGCGAGGATCTAAAGAACAACTAAAATTGTTTGAGAATCGGTGAACAAACCTCACGGAAACCCCTCGAAAGCAGTCCATCATAGTTGCATACATGACAATCGTTTAAGTTCTAAGTCCTGGGGACTGATGACCTCACTTGTTAAGTCCCATAGTGCTTAGAGCCATTTCAGCCATTTTTCATATTCTACATACTTTTCATTGAGCACTGTCGAGGTAGCTATACACCAAATAGACTTCGTCATTTTATAGCTTAAAAGCACTAAAGCAAGCGAAGTGACGCGTAAAGAATAGCCCTCGCTGTCTTAGCAAAGGTCTTTGCTAAAACCTTTCCTCCTACAACATTTGATCGGAGGGCTTTGATAAGCAATTGTCGCTGGTCACGAATACAACTTTTTTGACGTCACACAGACGTCCCCAGGCCTGTATTTATAGACGGCCACAGAACCAAATATCGGGACATCATCTGTCACAACACATATTGTGACTGTCTCGGACTTAGGCGTTACCAGTACCTTCGTTACACCTAAAACTTGATGATGTTATAGAAGAGTTCATTCTTACTTTATGTGTCGTTTAAACTATTAGTTCTTCAAGCACTGTTGCCAGTTCATCTCAACTCTAGTGGGCGGGTGCATACGTCGCATAAGAGCTGTCTTCGCACACATACAACGACTGTTACCTAAATTTAAAATATGAGCACAAACAAATGTTTTTTCACCAGAAATGTAGTAATATACACTTAAAAATATATAATAGGAAGAGAAAAAAATTATTTTACTTTCATCAAAGTATGCTCTCTTGGATTTAAGAGGACCACACTGTAGTTCAGGTCGAAAAAAATCGATTTTCGGTTTTCATCATATTTCGACACATTAAGGTTTTATTTAAGTATTTTGAAAAGGGTTTTGCTGAAAAATTTTTTTTCGAGCATTTAAAGAGCATTTTCCTACTACGTGTGTTTATGTTCCACGCCCACTTTTCTGTCACCCACTTTTCTGCATATATTTTAGATCTTTAAATCCCCTATATTGCACGTTAGGTATATGCTTTTTACTCCCGACTGTATTGTCTATCCTTGGAATGCAACGGTCGGTATACTTTTGTTTGTGCTGTTTGTAAACAACACACTTTCAAATAAGCGGTTAGTTTTGTTCAAGTGTGATAGCGAGTAGTTGTTATACTTACGTTTGCAGTGCTTATTTACACGTGTTTTGTTGTGTTTATTGAAGATGACGAAACGTAAAGGTATTTTGCAGAAACGACAATTTAGAGGAAACAAGTTTAGAAAGATTTCTGTACAAGAGGTTATGTCGCCTGGCAACGATGATTCTAATTGTAATTCTTCAACAAGTGCATCGTCAAACAAGCTCTCACCATTTCAAGACAGTTACAACAAAATTACTGTAAGTGACAAGGGGTGCAGTAACATTATTATAAATTTGAGAATATTATCAGATGTAATTTCTAAATTTGTACAATGTAAACAGTCTGGTGAGTCACAGAGTGTGAAAATTTATGAGAGTGCCAGTGGGAGAAAAGGCCTAGCAATTGCTTTGGATTTAATTTGCACTAAATGCTCAGCTGTGATTTCATTTATGAGTTCTTCAAAACCAGATGCAAGTGGCCCTTATGAAATCAATACTAGATCAGTTTATACCTTACGATTCATTGGCAATGGCATGGCTGCAGGGAGATAAATTTGTAAAACTGACTGCAATATTAGAGAAAGCTGTATGTGAGGTCACTGAGGAAAGCATGAAACTGGCTCCTAGGGAAGCAATGGAAGAAAATGATGGATTTTCGAATATAGCTGTTGCACTTGATGGAAGTTGGCAGAAAGGAGTACATACTTCTCTGAATGGAGTAGTGATTGCCACAAGTGTAGACACCGGTAAAGTGTTAGATGTGGAGATAATGTCTAAATATTGCAAATGTTGTGAAGTCAATGAACATAAAGAACACAACTGTGTGGCTAATTTTAGAGGAACAAATGGTGGTATGGAATTTAATGGAGTATAAGAAATATTTCATCGGTCCATAGAAACAAGAGGCGTACGGTACATCAAATATTTGGGCGATGGAGGCAGTAAGACATACGATGGGGTGAACTCTAAGCCATATGGAGATGCCATTATTAGCAAAATAGAATGTGTAGGCTATGTTCAGAAACGTTTGGGAACAAGGCTGAGGAAACTAACTGTTGATATGAGAGGACAAAAATTAGAAGATGGAAAATTGTTTACTGGGCAGGATCGGTTAACTAAAAGTGAAATAGAAAACTTGCAGGTATACTATGGGCAGGCAATTAGGAGAAATAAAGAAAATCTGGAGGCAATGAAGAGAGATGTTTGGGCCATATTCTTCCATAAGTCCTCTACTGATGATAAGCCATGACATGGATTGTGTCAATCAGGAGAAAATTCGTTTTGCAAGTACAATAGGGCTCAGGCAACTGAAGAATCTTATTTTCACCAGCATTCTCTTCCTGCTGTTGTTATTACAGCAATTAAACCTATTTTCAGAGACTTGGTCCATCCTGACCTAAGGAAATGTCTGCATGGGCAACACGGAACCCATATCAATGTTTCAACAGCAATATTTGGATCCGCCTTCCTAAAACTATATTTGTAGGCATGCATACAATGAAACTAGGAGTTCATGATGCTGTTATTTGATTGAATTGTGGTAATATTGGAAAGTGTTGGGTACTGAAAAAGCTAGGAATTAATCCTGGTGAAAACAGATAACTAGGCTACAACATTGCGATAAAACAAGGATAGCCGATGCAGACAGGTCTGCATCTAATATGGCCAAGAAAGGAAGACAAACATCCAGGGAGGTGAAAAAGAATCTGGAAGACCTGCAAGAGGCCAAAGAATGGCCATCATATGCAGCAGGACACTTTTAATTAACTGTAAGTAACAAATTTCAAAAGTTTTTTCATTAAAGGCAATTTCCCGCAAACTAAAATTTTCAATACATATGTCCCATTATATAAGGAACTATTATAGATAAATGAATGAAATTTTCAGAGACTCTGCATAACACAAAATGCCACCTCTGGTACTACATTCATTAATATTCCCCCATTAAGAAGTTCACAAAAACATTTTCTGCAGAAAAAACTTAATATTTTTTGTTAATAAATTTAAAAAAGTATTCCTTAAAAACTATAAAGTGGATAAAGTAGGTTTTAGTTGACTCTATTAGCATCATGTAACATACAGTAAAAATATTAAGGTCCTGCATCAAATAGTTTTTTCAGAAATGGGTCAAATACTTGCCTAAATTAACATGGATTAGATAGGCATGCTGTGTTCCCCTGACGGCCTCACAAACTCGTGGCATGTAGTCAAGAAGTTTTTGCAGGTATTGTGAGTCTATATGATTCCACACATCCTTCACAACATTCCAGAGATGTTTCTTGGTTGTTATGTGAACTTTCCGGATACGTATGTCCACTTCATTCCAGACTATTTTAATAGGATTACAACCAGGACTTTGGAACGGATACACCACATATTGTAATACCTTCTGCTTTTCCTTTGATGTAACGTACACAGAATGCCGACCGCTGTTTTGGGTCGCTTTCCTGTTGTAATGTGAACCCTTCCCCTATTAAGCTCAGTCCACTTGGTATCGTGTGATACTGAAGTAGGCAGTGGTACTGCTTGTGGCCCATACACCCTTTCGTCGCAATTTCACCCACTTCGTGTTCTGGGAAACACCCCCAAACCATAACAGAACCTCACCATATCTATCCGTAGGCAGGATCCACAGCCAGGCCACGCTTTCTCCTTCAGATCGACGAAAAACTGTGTTACTTCTGACACCAAAGTTTCGATTTTCGATTGGTCTCTGAATAACACTTTCTTCCACTCTTCATGTGTGCAATAGCTATGTTTTCTAGCCCATTTGAGCATCTCTTTTTAATTTTCGGGCTTCAGAATGGGTTTCCTCGATGCTACACTTTATTTCAAGCCGGCATCAAGCAGTGTCCTTTTTCGCTGTTGAGACTGATTTGTTATTTTCTCATTTCTCCCAGCTCTGCGTGAATTTGTGCTGCTGTTTTTAACATATTTCTTTTGTAATACAACCACACCTTTTGTCTTCTGACGATGAAAGGTGCACTACACTGTCTCTTTAGACATGCCATATTGTTTCGCAAATGGGGTCATAAATAACCCTGCTTTGCCCGAGTGATACGATAACAGCACGTTTGTCCATGGATTTATCTACTCTTAGAGCAATAAAACGATGTCCACACTGACATCTGTCACTGCGGAACTGAAGTGCAGCAGCCGTATAGTATGTATCCTGCCACTGCTTGAAGTACACTGCAGGCATCACAACACTACCGGAAACAAGTAGGCAGTATGGAAGGGCATTCACTCGTTACCTCAAACATACTAGTTCAGGTAACTATTTTGTATGTACACACAGCACTTGTGGATAATATTGCATGTAGATAAAACACACAAACCTGACAGTGTTACACTACTCCTTTACTTATTCAACCGTAGTCATGATATTATATGGTATCTACAGGGAAATAGACGTCAGTTATTTGATTTATTGAAAGTAATGAGCAGTAGGGTATTTTATGACAAATGGATGTCTACCTACACCAATGATCTAGATCGTCCTCGGCCATGTAGAGACTTTCGTCACCCTCCGATCGTTCCCCACCCACGATAAGGCTGCGCTTGGTACGTCATCCTCCGAAGAGAATCTGAATGCTATTACCTGCTTACTTACTTTCGAGGTGGGTCAGAATAACTATAGTCGATCTTTAGCCTCTCCAGTCAGTATCCTCCATCTCCTTTGGTCCACGCATTCTTCTCCAGCTAGTCCTCTTATACGCGCATCTTCTCTAATCCAGTCAGTTCTTCTCAGCCGTGGTCTTCCACATGGTCTGTGACCTCTAGCGTCTTTCTCCACCGCCTGGCTACTGATGTGACCTCTTTGGAGCTTTACGTACCCATACCACTTAAGTCTCATGTCTTTAACCATTGCCACAGTGTCCAGCAATTTATGCAACCACAGGAGTCCGCGGTTTTTCGTTTTTTTCCATTCACTGCTCCAAAAATCTGTCTCAGAACGGTACACTCAGGTTTTATTTTTTTGGGTCAATGTCCGTGTCTCTGATCCGTATCGGACCAAGGATAGCATTACAGTCCTGTACATCCTAAATTTCGTTGATCTAAATAGAAGGCGAGACGCGAGCAGATTTAAAAGTTCAGTCCTTAACCTGTTTCCTGCTTGAATTCTTTGCTGGACTGTCTCATTCCTTTCGTTGAGCACTGGCCGAAGATATATGAATTCCTTTACCCGTTCAAAGGTTCTGTCATCTACTTCTAAAGGTCTGTCATCGTTCTCTCTGCTCACTAAGAAGTATTTGATTTTATCCACATTGAAGCCTGCTCTCATTGTCTCATCCGATAATACTTTAGCTATTCTCGCTCATTCTGTGCCACTAAAACTATATCATCCGCGTAGCACATGTCCTACGTGATGTGCAATCCAACTAAAGGCTGAGGTGTGGCCTAAATAAGTCTTAATCGAGGAAACTTGCTGTGGAATTTCTGTGTGATGTGGAGATGTGGAGGGGAGATGCTTTCGCACGATGATGTTTTCCAGATCCACACATCGGATTTACAAACGGTATGAGATATAGAATGTATAAAGGTTAAAAATGTAAGAAGGATTTTTTTTTGAGAAGACTCTTTTCTCTGTAATACACTCCTGGAAATTGAAATAAGAACACCGTGAATTCATTGTCCCAGGAAGGGGAAACTTTATTGACACATTCCTGGGGTCAGATACATCACATTATCACACTGACAGAACCACAGGCACATAGACACAGGCAACAGAGCATGCACAATGTCGGCACTAGTACAGTGTATATCCACCTTTCGCAGCAATGCAGGCTGCTATTCTCCCATGGAGACGA
This sequence comes from Schistocerca cancellata, assembly GCF_023864275.1. Classification (NCBI taxonomy): domain Eukaryota; kingdom Metazoa; phylum Arthropoda; class Insecta; order Orthoptera; family Acrididae; genus Schistocerca; species Schistocerca cancellata. The sequence goes on along the minus strand of NC_064631.1, from coordinate 281,659,212 downwards.
TCGTAGAGATGCTGGATGTAGTCCTGTGGAACGGCTTGCCATGCCATTTCCACCTGGCGCCTCAGTTGGACCAGCGTTCGTGCTGGACGTGCAGACCGCGTGAGACGACGCTTCATCCAGTCCCAAACATGCTCAATGGGGGACAGATCCGGAGATCTTGCTGGCCAGGGTAGTTGACTTACACCTTCTAGAGCACGTTGGGTGGCACGTGATACATGCGGACGTGCATTGTCCTGTCGGAACAGCAAGTTCCCTTGCCGGTCTAGGAATGGTAGAACGATGGGTTCGATGACGGTTTGGATGTACCGTGCACTATTCAGTGTCCCCTCGACGATCACCAGTGGTGTACGGCCAGTGTAGATCACTCCCCACACCATGATGCCGGGTGTTGGCCCTGTGTGCCTCGGTCGTATGCAGTCCTGATTGTGGCGCTCACCTGCACGGCGCCAAACACGCATACGACCATCATTGGCACCAAGGCAGAAGCGACTCTCATCGCTGAAGACGACACGTCTCCATTCGTCCCTCCATTCACGCCTGTCGCGACGCCACTGGAGGCGGGCTGCACGATGTTGGGGCGTGAGCGGAAGACGGCCTAACGGTGTGCGGGACCGTAGCCCAGCTTCATGGAGACGGTTGCGAATGGTCCTCGACGATACCCCAGGAGCAACAGTGTCCCTAATTTGCTGGGAAGTGGCGGTGCGGTCCCCTACGGCACTGCGTAGGATCCTACGGTCTTGGCGTGCATCCGTGCGTCGCTGCGGTCCGGTCCCAGGTCGACGGGCACGTGCACTTTCCGCCGACCACTGGCGACAACATCGATGTACTGTGGAGACCTCACGCCCCACGTGTTGAGCAATTCGGCGGTACGTCCACCCGGCCTCCCGCATGCCCACTATACGCCCTCGCTCAAAGTCCGTCAACTGCACATACGGTTCACGTCCACGCTGTCGCGGCATGCTACCAGTGTTAAAGACTGCGATGGAGCTCCGTATGCCACGGCAAACTGGCTGACACTGACGGCGGCGGTGCACAAATGCTGCGCAGCTAGCGCCATTCGACGGCCAACACCGCGGTTCCTGGTGTGTCCGCTGTGCCGTGCGTGTGATCATTGCTTGTACAGCCCTCTCGCAGTGTCCGGAGCAAGTATGGTGGGTCTGACACACCGGTGTCAATGTGTTCTTTTTTCCAATTCCAGGAATATATATATATATATATATATATATATATATATATATATATATATATATATATATATATTCCTGGAAATGGAAAAAAGAATATATATATATATATATATATATATATATATATATATATATTACGACTTTTGAACTCTATTAAGGTAAATACATTGTTTGTTCTCTATCAAAATCTTTCATTTGCTAACTATGCCTATCAGTAGATAGTGACTTCAGTAGTTCGAATCTTTTATTTAGCTGGCAGTATTGGCGCTCGTTGTATTGCAGTAGTTCGAGTAAAGAAGATTTTTGTGTGGTAAGTGGTTCATGAAAGGTATAGGTTATTGTTGGTCAGGACCATTCTTTTGTAGGGATTATTGAAAGTCAGATTGCGTTGCGCTAAAATATTGTGTGTCAATTTAGTGTTGATCAGAATAAGTAAAGACAGAAATGTCTGAGTACGTTCAGTTCTGCTCAGCTGTTCGAAAATCTAATAATGTAAGAGCTTTATCAGCACAGTAATTCATTAATTTTTCTAAGGGGACGTTTCAAAAGTTATTAAAGTCTTGGGTTGTAAATATAATTTTTGGATACCTTGTGTATTACTTCACCTTTGTTGTTTCGATACATAGGATATGGACCATGTCCTTCCGATGGGTAAGTATCACCCATTAACGTTTCCTCCTCTTTACGAAATACGCAGCATTCCAGTTTCCCAAAAGAGCTGTTTTCCCAGGTTCTTTGCCCCACCGTTAGTAGTTTATTCACTGTCACCACATCGCCGCCTGCCTGTTGCCCTACAGCGCCTGCCTATATCCGCTCTCGCAGCAGTGTACGGCACCTCCAGAGCGCAGCCTAGACCTAGACGGCCAGGGAGAGGCGGAAGCAGGCGGGCTCACGGCCGCCGCGCTCTGACACTGACAGCCGTCATAGCTCGCTCTGCTCCACTTGTCAGGACCCACCAGCGCCAGACGTAACGATTTCCGATCCCAGCCCGCCTGGGCGCGCGCGACACACCAAAATTTCGTTCCCCCCTTCCTGAGTTCTCTGGGGTACGGGGCGACACCGAAGCTCACGTCGGCGAGCGAGCGATCGTATTTTTCACCCCATTTCACCTGAAGTGCTTGTCTCGAGCCCGGAAACCGGAGTCATTAACGCTCTTATCGTGCAACGCAGATTTATGCCAATTTTACCAAACAGCAGATACTTCTCAACGCGTTAGACAAGATTCTGTCCATTACATACAATGTACGTAGAAGGCAAATTAACACAGTTATTTGTGTCAGTCACGTTTTCTAGTCCCTCATCTACATGCAAATCAATGCATTGCATGACAGTTTCTCTTTCCCAATGTAGCCAGCTTCATTTATCTCTATTATCCGTCATTATTATCATAATATGGCACTGATGTCGTAACTTACAAACAATAACAAAGCTTTTCACATTGAGTATACAGCGAAATCACACTGCTGGTCATTGTCCACCCACTTGCATCACTGAGCAGCTCATATAAACATAGCACAGAAATAAATGGCTTTGTGAGGAAACGAACGTCAGCAAATTACGTTGCGAATCAAAGATACAACAAACATTCACTTACGTTTTTACATACTTTGCAGTATCTCAAATGAATAAAGCACTTTCAAACAACTGATGTACATTCTTTTCAGCATGTTTATTAGATGTGTATCAGTTGGATAACTTAATGATTGAACTCGATATTTCATAATTTGAATCAATAAAGAGTAGGTACTAGTAAAAGTTATTGTGAATTGGCTAGTATGTTTGAGAAGCTTCTGAAAAGGTTCACTGTTGTATTATGGTAACAAGGGGCACATAATAACTTACTCATAACGAAATGGAGGGTAAGGCAGAAACATTTCCAGAACCGGTAAAAGAAACTACAATCAACCGAGCCTCTTGAAGGTGAAGATGTAGGCCCTCGAAACGAGTCGTGGAAGAAAAATAAATGATTGACGTACATGGTTGTTTCAATTAGTCTTTTAAGTCAAAAACGAGCGCAGCGTATCTCTGTCCCACAATAACGACGAAATGTTAACAAAAACAGCGTTAAAAAACAAAAAATGTAATATTAGTCTGCTGAAAGCTTCGTTTGTTAAGAGTTTGAATTTACAGCAAGCACTTAGTCGACCTCTGACCGATTGCTACCGACAGAAATATCCTCGTATTAAAGATCTGTTCTGAGGTTACATACTATACACTACATCAGATTGCTTGAAATTATTCATATACTATCTTATCAATAAATTTACGTTTCCACTTTTGTTCACCTTTCCTGAAACTATATGAAACTCTCTAAACATCCATTAATAGTTAAAACCATCCTTTAATCGCACTGGCGTAACAAGTTTTTGGGGTAATTGGGTTTTAGATAATGTAACGGGACTGTTCAACTTGTTTTATGACGATTTTTAAAAACAAGCTTCTGAAATAATTCAGCGCCGTCGAAGCAGGAAATCAAAGTACTTTGATATGGGGAGCTATTCTCTCATAAAGGGCGATACTGTAATTAGCGTGAAATAGTAAGGATACGAATAACACTACATCGATTACTTTTCAAACACATTGACTTCATAAATTTGATTGCAGTCCCGAAACAAAGTAACATACCACTGCCTCAGATATACAACATTAAGCGACCATTGAATTGTGATTGAATTAATAAGTGTACGTAGATACATTCTTTTGATCGTATGTGAATGACTGTGTCGTTGTATTACAACCTCCTGACTACAGCTGATATGTTAGATATACAGATTGATGACATAATATCCATATTTCTGTATTCAGGCTTTGAAGGAACTTCCTCACTGAATCTGTCCTCCACAAAACCTACATCTCACTAAGAGCAATGTGTGTTCCTGTCTTCCACAAAATGTTAGTGAAGTTTGGTATAACAGCCATACTGAAATCGGAAACTGCGTTTCAGTGTACATATATGCTTGTGAGATGCTGTTCGACAAATGAAGGAAACTTTTTGGAAACTGCCTGTAGCACCTCACATCGCTTGCGTTCCGTAGTCATTGATGTATACCTCTTTTCTGGTACATGTCTGTGTCTCTTGTCAGTTTTTTACGTTTTCTGGACGGAACTGTCTATTCTGTATACTATATCTATCCATTGTCTTTCATAAATGTTGAGTTTATGTGTCAGTTTGTGTTTGTATGTTACTGTGTACCATCTTGCACCTTCTCTTGTATTTTCTGGAGTATTTTGCGTTGTTATGGTAATGAGATTGTAAGTAATGAGTATGTATGTACTGAGTTACATTGTTGTTTATGGCTTTGTATCTATTGTTATCGTTCTTATTTGAATTTTTATCTAACCTTGTGACTATATTACTATGGTATCCATCGATGTGGCTACCTGAATCCATTCTACCATTTTCCTTTGTTGAGTGACACTGTGTTCAATCTACTTTGTATAGGTCGAAGCGCGGCTTAATTTTGTGAGTTAGGGTGTCAAGATTTTGAGGATGATTGTGCCCATTGTTGGAGGTTTACAGTAAATTTCAAAATCGTGCTAGTTGAATGTTGTTTAATTGTTTTACACAGAAAGTTACTGATTATTATGTTCTCTTTCTATTGCGAATTTAACCTTTCTATGTGCCTGTCAATGTCAGCATGCACTATTTTGACAATTTGCATTTGTGAATCATCTGTTAAGCAGATGATTCACAAATGTGAATTTTTTTGTTAAGTGCTGTTCTTATAGATTAGAAAACAGTTCACATTCTAATTTTTATATTAATGTATTATTATTTAGATTTATTCGTTTTTGTCCAAAATCTCGCTATTCACGTAACAGATAAAATAGCAGAGTAAAACCCCAAAAGCCAATCATCTAAAAACCTACAACACTTAACCCACTCTCTGACAAAAAGTAAAACCCTAACACATGACCGCAAGAATAACGTCATCAACCCATTTCATCTCACACTTTCCTGATCCCCTTGAAATAACTTTCATATATGTATGTGTATGTGTCTGTATGAATGCGCTTTTGTTCCTTACTACAGAGATGTTACCACTATGATAAAACATTCGGGAGTGTGAGATTGTGGGTACTCGTAGAGAGGGCTGTAGAAATTTGCGTGTGCATGTAATAGCTACCAGGAAAATATAAAATATTCTAAGTGCTTGAATGATTAGATTTTTGGTTTACCGACTATTTAGGGAGAGTCAGGCAGGAGTGGGGAGATATAAGTTGTGTTGCATTATTATGATGACCAGTGTTTGTGTACCACTCTACTAATTTGTTTATGAACCGATAAGTAATAAATTATTATTATAAATAATGATGTTAACAGCTTTCTGATCTATAAGTATTACATATAAAAAAACTGTATTATTAGAAATTAAATGTGCTGAATATTCATTGTATTAAAAGTTGAAACACATCTGGAACATAAATAAATACAGATTACAGCAAGATACAAGTGGTTCAATGTATAAAACGAATATTTACGTAGCTGCTGCAGATAGCAGCCACCTGAGCAAAAATGTTATATGCAAACACCAGAATTTCCTAGGGGCCACTGTCAGAAATTTAGGAGTCTTCCTGCAGCGTTTACAAAACGAAACAATACATAACTTTCAATACCATACGCAAATCTTTCACGTTCTTATATCTGTCTAAATACAAAAACAATTCACATAGAGCTCAGAAAGTAATACATTCTGCCAAAGAAATATGGTGTAATTTCGAAATCAAATCCTGTAACTCTAAAGAACAAGAGTTAATTTATGTGTTGTATAAGACACGTTTGCGTCTTGCAAACACCTTAATTATGCAGCAGATATCTCCCATCTGGTCAACAACGTCGAGGGTCACACAAAAATAGTTGGGGAGGAATGGGAAGAGAGTGTAGAAGATACATTAGTCAACTTAAAACATCAACTGCAGCACAGTAATTCTAAACACAGGCAACAAAAACACATACACAAATTCTACCCAAGGTCTGTGAATCTTACACACACACACACACACACACACACACACACACACACACATACATCCAAACACTAAAGCATGACAGCTGTCAGAGAAAGGATTATAATAGAATGTAAGTTACATGAGAACTACATAGGAAATGTAATAATGTAATCGGAGAGTTTCTTAACAACAAAACATAGAACAGAAAACAGCAATGTCAAAACTGAACTAACTAGAGAAATCCATAATACAATAACAGACATCAGAACACAACAGCATAGAAGCAAAACAAGCATTGAAAACTTAGGAAAAAAATTAATGAGGATTAAATCAGACAAGGAGAACGCTGGAGTGTCTATGAGCAAAGCATTATATATTGAGTAAGCAAAAGAATTCGGTTTAGAAAACAATATTTGAAAACTGAAATCAGAGAGAAACAGATACGAGAAAAAAGTAAATCAACACCCTAAGAGTATAGACAACACAGTCGATACAACGGAAAGAAAAAACTGTTACAGAATAATAGCACTGCACCAGTTCTCTGCTCCCACCAAAAACTCGTAGCACTCTTACTAAGCGTAAGAAAACACCCACTTACGAGCTTACAGGACACACATTAAAATTACTGCCTTCAAACGTCAAAGTGGACAAATACACAACCATCGAAAATACAAGTAATACAATACACAAAACATACAAATATTCCATACATAATACCATTACTCTCATGCCACAAAGAGGGCACATAGTCCTGATTAATGGTAAAGGAGACTGAAGGTTTGACTGGTAAAAATCTAAAAATATACAACTAACTCCCTGATGAACAGATTAAGGAAATATTAAAATTAATACAGGTTATAACACAGTAGAACTACTTCCTATCGGACAGTTAGTTTTATCTACAGGAGGATTGATTATTAACGGATTTCCCATTTTCAGCAGATTAACAAAGTTTTTTACAAAGCATTCAAACAGAATATTTTTACAAAAAACATTTGTGAAGTAATATAACAGTATTTCCTCCGTTACATAAATGGATGAAAGCCTATGCTTAAGATGAACTGGGAATAGAAATTGAAAAAGATACACACTTAGATTAACAAGGTACAAAGTAAGGTTAAATTCACAACAGAAAAGTAACATAATTATCAAATTAATTACTGTGTCTAACAACAAAAAGACCAAACAACAAGTATGTTTTGAAATTTACTGTAAACCCACAACAGCTGACCCAATCGTATATCAGAACTTGACCTACCAATGATCATGAAAACAAATAACAGTTTGACACATACTACACAGACTCAACACCATTAGCAGAAAAAACTACCAAAAATAACTAGACAAACAGTGAGTACAATGGTAAAATGGTCGTGAAGCTACCAACAACATCCATACATATTATAAAATGGGTGTATATACGTGTGTACTTGTGTGTGTGTGTGTGTGTGTGTGTGTGTGTGTGTGTGTGTGTGTGTGTATTCCACATCTCCTAAGGTACTGCACCGAATTCAACCAAACTTGGCACACATTCCCCTTGATGTCAGATAACAATCGCTGTGGGAATAACAACCACCTACCTTTCACAGTTCAGGAGATATGATACCACACTCATGATATGCGAGAAAAACTACCGCATCTTGTATGTCGTTTAAATTCGTTACTTCTGTGCAACTAACTCGATTCCAAAACATCCTTTGCAGACAGTATCCACATATCTCGTTGAATGTACCTGTACCACCCATCGGTCAAGAGTATGACGTGATAAATACTGAGATGCGTGGAAAAATATCTCATCATACACCAAGTTTTAATGCATTTATTCTTTAGTACTATGACACTGCTACAGTCGAGTCAACTTAACGAAATATGTGGCACCTTACAGCGTTTTTACAGCCTCCAGCTGCAAAGCGCAAACAGCTATAGGCTATAATAACAGCCACCTATAGCGCAACGAATATCGGTTGCCATTGAGAAGTTAACTCAAATGCTTTGAAAATGTATCACTGAAACGTGCTATTGTAATCAACTGAATAATAATTTTACTTTCAAAAGCTATGAAACATGTAAAAACTGATTTATACAGAAATCTTACACAAATGTATTACATTAGTATTATGCTCTATTATGTTTAACATTAAAATTAATTTGAGGCACCTAATATTTTTTTAAATTACGCAACAGTATAATCTTATCATGTAATAACCTGGCAATGCAAATGCAAGGGTGACACCATTTACTCAAATCGTCAATGATTGTCCAAAATGTAAAGGTAAATTTGCTAATATTCTTGAGGAATATACTGCAGATTTTCTTCAGATCAGCATGTTTAGCTTCAGAGATTGACACTCGTCTGTTGTATGCCCTTATTTGCAGTAAACACACATTACATTCCTGTTACCCCGCAGAATGAGTGATGTTCCACTGCTGTGTTGATGAATGGTGATGCAACTACTGCCCCTGGATGCTAAATACATGAACTGCCTTACAGATGATATCTCAGATGCAGTACGCATGTCTGAAGACTGGTTTGATGCAGCTCTAAATGGTAGTCCATTGTGTGAAAGGCACTTTAACTTCATATAACTGTTGTAATCTACATCCATATGTTTTTGCTTGTTGTATTCAACTCTTGGACTCCCTCTATAATTTTTTGCCCCCACATTTCCTTTCGTTACAAAATTGATAATACCTCAATGCTTCAGAATATCACCCAAGAAACGATCCCTTCTTTTATGTAAGTTGTATCGTAACTTTTCCTTTTCCCGCATTTCGATTCACTAGTTCTAATTTTTAATTCGATCTACTCATCTAATCTTCAGCTTTCTGCTCTAACACCACATTTTAAAAGCTTCGAGTCTCTTCTTGTCTGAATAGCTTGTCGTCCATGTTCCACTTTCATATACGGCTATACTCCAGACAATCACCCTCAAAAAAGACTTCCCAATAATTTCCTTTTTAGGGCCCACACCTTAGACGAGGTCAAAGAACAACATATTTTATTTTAAGTAAACGTTTTTGTTTCACTATTTACTTATTTACTCGTATTATTTTTTTAATATGAGTGTACATTTCCATTTCCTTCAAAATATTCATTGCATGTACTTCAGCTACTTTGTGCAGGTTTTTAAAGCGATTTTCAATATTTTATGCTTTACATTAATACAAGAAAATATCCAGAAGACGTCCTCATCGAACAATAAGGTTTTAAACATAAAAAATACCTCGAAAATTTTATTGATATTGTAAGAGTAAATTATCGTGACACGCACAAAACAATCATTTACGTAAAAACTTATCATTTACATAAAAACCACAAAAATAGTAACTCTGAAAAATTTAACGTAATCACTGACTTATCGCTAAATATAAAATGTGCTGTAAACATACAGCATCGCTGGACCCGAAACTGTCAGAAAAGCTGTCAAAAAATAAGTTTACAAGATCACGCAAGTAAAAAGTAAACATACAATTAACTTGGTCATACCATAACAAAAAGACAGCCGACATTTACATTCCAAAATTACGTATGGAACATGTCATTTCAACGATGAAGTGAGCTTAAGATGCTACATGCAGACATAGACTAACATAGACATAAGAAGCAATATAATGCCTACTATGTCATCTTGATAATAGCACATCGCCGACTAGAGCCCGTCGTATAACTTGTATAACTACGAATAAACAGAGAAGCAGTGCAGAAAAAAACCTTGTACTTAAAATATGTCAAACTTTCTAACACTTAATTTGATATTGTTGTTGTTGTTGTGGTCTTCAGTCCTGAGACTGGTTTGATGCAGCTCTCCATGCTACTCTATCCTGTGCAAGCTTCTTCATCTCCCAATACGTACTGCAGCCTACATCCTTCTGAATCTGTTCAATTATTCATCTCTTGGTCTCCCTCTATGATTTTTACCCTCCACGCTGCCCTCCAATACTAAATTTGTGATCCCTTGATGCCTCAGAACATGTCCTACCAACCGATTCCTTCTTCTTGTCAAGTTGTGCCACAAACTCCTCTTCTCCCCAATCTTATTCAATACTTCCTTATTAGTTACTTGATATACCCATCTAATCTTCAGCATTCTTCTGTAGCACCACATTTCAAAGGCTTCTATTCTCTTCTTGTCCAAACTATTTATCGTCCATGTTTCACTTCCATACATGGCTTCACTCCATACTAATACTTTCAGAAACGACTTCCTGACATTTAAATCTATACTCGATGTTAACAAATTTTTCTTCTTTAGAAACGCTTTCGTTGCTATTGCCAGTCTACATTCTATATCCTCTCTACTTCGACCATCATCAGTTACTTTGCTCCCCAAATAGCAAAACTCCTTTACTACTTTGAGTGTCCCATTTCCTAATCTAATTCCCTCAGCATCGCCCGACTTCATTCGACTACATTCCATTATCCTCGTTTTGCTTTTGTTGATGTTCATCTTATATCCTCCCTTCAAGACACTGTCTATTCCGTTCAACTACTCTTCCAAGTCCTTTGCTGTCTCTGACAGAATTACAATGTCATCGGCGAACCTCAAAGTTTTTATTTCTTCTCCATGGATTTTAATACCTACTCCGAATTTTTCTTTTGTATCTTTTACTGCTTGCTCAATATACAGATTGAATAGCATCGGGGAGAGGCTACAACCCTGTCTCACTCCCTTCCCAACCACTGCTTCCCTTTCATGTCCCTCGACTCTTATAACTGCCATCTGGTTTCTGTACAAATTGTAAATAGCCTTTCGCTCCCGGTATTTTACCCCTGCCACCTTCAGAATTTGAAAGAGATTATTCCAGTCAACATTGTCAAAAGCTTTCTCTATGTCTACAAATGCTAGAAACTTAGGTTTGCCTTTTCTTAATCTAGCTTCTAAGATAAGTCGTAGGGTCAGTATTGCCTCACGTGTTCCCATATTTCTACGGAATACAAACTGATCTTTCCCGAGGTCGGCTTCTACTAGTTTTTCCATTCGTCTGTACAGAATTCGCGTTAGTATTTTGCAGCCGTGACTTATTAAACTGATAGTTCGGTAATTTTCATATCTGTCAACGCCTGCTTTCTTTGGGATTGGAATTATTATATTCATCTTGAAGTCTGAGGGTATTTCGTCTGTCTCATACATTTTGCTCACCAGATGGTAGAGTTTTGTCAGGCCTGGCTCTACCAAGTCTGTCAATAGTTCTAATGGAATGTTGTCCACTCCCGAGGCCTTGTTTCGACTTAGGTCTTTCACTGCGCTATCAAATTCTTCACGCAGTATCATATCTCCCATTTCATCTTCATCTACATCCTCTTCCATTTCCATAATATTGTCCTCAAGAACATCGCCCTTGTATAGTCCCTCTATATACTCCTTCCGCCTTTCTGCTTTCCCGTCTTTGCTTAGAACTGGGTTTCCATCTGAGCCCTTGATATTCATACAAGTGGTTCTCTTTTCTCCAAAGGTCTCTAATTTTCCTGTAGGCAGTATCTATCTTACCCGTAATGAGGTAAGCCTCTACATCCTTACATTTGTCTTCTAGCCATGCCTGCTTAGCCATTTTGCACTTCCTGTCAATCTCAATTTTGAGACGTTTGTATTCCATTTTGCCTGCTTCATTTACTGCATTTTTATATTTTCTCCTTTCATCAGTTAAATTCAGTATTTCTTCTGTCACCCAAGGATTTCTACTACCCCTCGTCTTTTTACCTACTTGATCCTCTGCTGCCTTCACCACTTCATCCCTCAAAGCTATCCATTCTTCTTCCACTGTATTTCTTTCCCCCATTCTTGTCAATTGTTCCTTTACGCTCCTCCTGAAACTCTCTACAAGCTCTGGTTCTTTCAATTTATACAGGTCCCATCTCCTCAAATTCCCACCTTTTTGCAGTTTCTTCGGTTTTATTCTACAGTTCATACCCAATAGATTGTGGCCAGATTTGATTTTAGAAGTTAAACATTTTTTCTCTCCCAGAACGATTTTCTTGCAGTTGCCAGTTTGGATTTTACTGTCCCAGTACTTCGTCCATTGTCAGTTATTTTGCTGTCATCCGATAACAAAAATTGGCTACTACTTTTAGTGTTTCTTTTGCTAATCTAATTTCCTCGGCAGTACTAGATTTAATTCGAATACACTCAATTACCATTGGGTCTTACTTTTGTTTATGATCATCTTACAATCTCTTTTCAAAACACTATACAATCAGTTCAAATGCTCTTCAAAGTCTTTACCGCCTCTGACAGAATTAGAACGTCGTTAGTAAACCTTAAATCTTTTATATCTTACCTCTTATCTTTAATTCTCTTTCCAAATTTCCGCTTGGTTTCTTTCACAGTTTCCTTAATTTACAACATCAGGGGTTGAGTGCAGCCCAATTTCACTCGCTTTTCAATTAAAGCTTCCATTTCATGTCCTTCGACTCTTATAACTGAAGTATGGTTTCTGCACAAGTTGTAAATAACCTGTAACTCAACGTATTTACCCCAGCTACCTTCAAAATTTCAACAAGTGTAATCCAGTCAGCATTCTCAAAAGCTTTCTGTAAATTTACAAGTGCTATAAACGAAGGTTTGCCTTCCTTCACCATTTCCTCTCAGACAAGTCTTAGAGTTAGTATTGCCTAGCCCATACCATATGTCTTTTCGCCTACTTAGCTGCGTGAAAAAAAAATAACGTGGTCGCGTCCCATGCAAGCGGGCCTGCGTTCGATTCCCGGCTGCGTAAGAAATTCTTTTCGCTCCGGGACTGGGTGTTGTGTTGTCCTGATTATCGTTTCATCCGCTTCGCTGGCCCGCAAGTTGCCCAATGTGCCGTCGAATGAAATAAGACTTGCACTTGGTGGCCAAACTTCCCCGAATAGGGGCCTCCCGGCCAAGATGCCATACGCTCATTTCCATTTTTTTCCTTATTTCTCCAGATCCAAAAGCGATCTCTCCCCGAGGTCGGCTTCTACCAGCTTTTCAGTTCTTCTGTAGATAATTCGTTTGGACATTATGCAAGTCTAAATTTTCAGGCTGATGATTCTAACATTCCGCTTCTTTGGAATTGTAATTATTGCGTTCTTCGTGAAGTGTGAAGGTACGTCACCTGTCAGAAATACCTTGCGTACCAGATGGAACAGAGTTTTCGCGAATGGGTCTTCAATGGATCTTAAAAATTTCGAGGGAATGTTGTCTAATCCAAATGTGTGTGAAATCTTATGGGACTTAACTGCTAAGGTCATCAGTCCCTAAGCTTACACACTACTTAACCTAAATTATCCTAAGAACAAACACACACACGCCCATGCCCGTGGGAGGACTCGAACCTCCGCCGGGACCAGCTGCACAGTCAGTCCATGTTGTCTAATCCAGGGACTTGTTTTCACTTAGGTATTTCTTTCCTCGGTAGAATTCTTCTCTCAGTATGTCGTACGATATATCTTCCCCAGGCTGATTCCGCTCCTGTTTCTAGAGCGTATCACCTCCGCTAGAAACATACTTAAGAGGTCAGTTTACAATTAGTTACGAATGTAGCACCTCATGAAAGTTGAGCAGACTAGTAATATTATTACAGTAATATATATGCTTGGATTTCTGTCGTCTTCAGCAGACCAATAGTAAATTAAATATTTTCTCACTTCCGTTATAAATTTCGAATCAGTCTTTTTCGGACAAAGATTCTGCAACTCATATTGATATATCTCGCCTTCTATGTCATCCTTGGATGTTTATTTCTTCATCATGGAGATACCCTTATAACCACTGAACTCTGCTCACGATGACTGCTAGATAATAGTCAGTTTATCACAACATTCATATGTCGTGTTTTTATTAAATGTATAAATTCCTCCTGTACCAGTTACTCTAAAAATTGAGATAACTCATGAGATAATAGAATTGGACATCGCTGGTTTCTAAGATTTACTTCTCTGTAACGCCACGGTGGTAACGAAATATTTTAACACTATGTGATTTGATTAATTTTCCCGTGCATCCCCTTTTACTGAGAATTTCCTTATGTTAAGACCACTGTTGTTCAACGTGAATGTTGAGGAAGCAATGTAGAAACTGTAAGAAAATTGCGGAAAATGAGTAAAAGGTCATGAGAAGCAGATGTGAATGTTAGGGTTTCCACACGACATGGTTTCTGTAACCATAAGATAGGGAAACTTAGAATACCTGCTGACAAGAATGGACAGTGGATTTCCCGCGGAATGCCGCTTAAGGATAAAGAAAGAGGAAAAGCCGAGACGATAAAGAACGGTGGAATGGAGAACATCAGCTTGCTGAACATCAGAATTTAGATTGTCACAGTAGTGAAAGCATTTGAAAGTCTTCCCCTCCTTTAATTACTTTAAACTAGGATCTCATAAGAGGATACTAGCCTGGTTTTAGACCATATCCTTATATCATACGCAAGTAAACGGAAACTGACTCAGATAATTTAGTTTTCGGAGTGGCAGGGACATCTGCCGGGTGCAAAGGAGTAGAAAATGTGGCATTAACGGGTTAACGAAGACCAACTGAAATTTGATTGCACACTGATCTTACGCATCTAATAAAAATGCACGTCAGTAAATTGCATTTTACAGGCATAAATTATGCAATGAATATATTTTTGTCATCTGTGTCCTATTTTACCTAATAATATGAAGAAATCTGAGCTAGTGTGGATGCACAAATCATCTCGATGTTTCCGTCTCCGCTGGCATGTGTCTCGAAGATGAACAGATCTCACTGAAAATCCTGTTTCAAATTTTTGGCGTCAGTGTTTAATGCAGGCTATTTGACCTAAGCTTTGAATGCAATTAAAGTGAAAGTGGTACATTTACAGATGTGGTTCTCGATTGGAAACATGCGAAAGTATGGGACACGTAGAATAATTCATTAAACAAAGACCACTGAGGAAGATAAATTCGTAAGATCCCAACTATACTCAAACATAATACAATGAATAACATTCATGTACAAGATTATATACTTCATATGGAAACAGTTCCACAGGTCCTGCACCTTTACATTACCACCGGATACAATAGAAACAAGAAAATCTTGGCATAGTATTATTAATGCCCAAAGCATTATCTTACGAATGGAAATAACACTGAAATAAGCCACTTGTAACAGTGAATGTGTGAGTGAGAAATGGATATTTATCCCCACATGCTCTAAAGAACTTAAAAGGGCAAACAAAGTTCTAACATTCCCTACGCCAACTGCCAAGGCAGAGTATATCACGTACAGAAATATAACTTTCCTTAATGTACAACACGTAATGCAGAGTAAATGGGAGAAGCCAGCATCAATACCACCATAATATACAACGAAGTTGCATTAATGTTACAAGTTCAATATCACAAGAGAAGGCGTTTCCACTACGAGGAGAATCGGCTCGTTTAATCGCCATCAGGAAGGAAGAATGCGATCCTGTGCATCCCACGAGGTCTCCCCAAACGAATTCTGCCATCTAGTGTTCCCATTGGTTGGCTCTAGCCAAAGATAAAGCGACACGTCAACACATACATTGCAGGTTCCACTGAGAAATGTACTGCTCTAGCAGATTTCTGAGGATGACAAGTGACTAGCGTAGTGCACGCGGATACACGCCAAAGTAGACGCCTTTCGAATTTCAGGAAATTTCTTATGTAGGAAGCAATATGATACAGAACTGTCGGAGCAATTATGTTACTGGAAGCAGATTCGTACTGGCGAAGACAGCTTTCCTCAGTAAAAGAGCTCTACTGGCATAAAATATTTACATGTACTTGAGGAAGAATACCTGAAAGTGTACTATTGCAAACAGCTGTCTTTGGAAGTGAGCCATGGATCATCGGAAATACGGGGAAGAAAATAAATTTGGGAGAATTGAAAAAGTGGTGTTATCGACGAGTCTTAAACGCTGAGCGAATATAGAACAAACTGGTGTAAAATGGAGAAGTGTTAGAAAGAACACGCGAGGAAAGAATTTTATTGAAGACCCTTACTGGAAAAAGAAACAGATTAGGCATCCGGGGACAGTATACGAGACCGTAGAAGTAGCGGTAGACGTGACAAATACTAGGAGCAGGTCAAGACTTGAACACGTAAAACGTGTTATACAGGGTGCAACAAAACGATACGAGAGGTTGTAAAGGGCGTCGTAAGGAAGAAATTTCGGATAAGAACTCAAGACAGGAAACGTCATCCAACGAAGCCATTGCAGTTAATAGCCAAGGTAGTTACAGCGGAGCGGACAAGGCCTGCCCCTACACCACTCCATCGCAGTAAATGGCCTTGTTGTTCCACTCCTGGACACTTCAGACGCCATCTAATGTTCTCCAGTAATCCGGCTCATGGCGAGAAGTTCTGCTTGCGCACTCTCAGCATCCGAACGCTGGTCACTGTTCTCAGATTGTTCATCATGACAACCTACAGCCCGTAAAACATTTTGGCTTAATAGGTACGCAATAATGAAATCATCAGCACAATGAATTTATTTATTTTACATGTAAGAGATTTAGATAATACAAAATAATAAACATACAGTAGTGGAAACTAGTATAAAGGCAATTTACTATGAAATGTCTGAAGCTTACATATATGAAATTTATTATGAAAGTAGTACATAAAAGACCTAAACACTCATGACGGAATTTTGTAGTTTAATAACAGGTGTAATAAAGTAAGGAGTTTGAATTTCTTGGACGGAAACTGATGTAAAGACACTCACTAGCCACTCACTATCCTGTTGTGTTATTGCACTGTTAGTACTTTCCAACCTCCGTTCTTCCTAATTACCTCAAAAATCCTCTGCGGCATTGATTTTGTTAGGATTTGTAGTGCTTGCAGTGAAGCGGTCCCCCACTGTCCTCGTATCGCTGTTTTCAGCTTACATTTTCCCTCAAATTGCCTTCCATTTTGCCAACACACGCCTTGCAAGCCCTTAAAGGTTTTCCATGGCTTTCAAACCCAGGTTAGTGCAGGCTTGGGTGAGACATCGCTGTCTTTATCTTCAAACCACTTTTTTGCTGTAGCAGAACATGCATAGAAGCATTATCCCCCCTAGGTCCTCATACACATTAACCCATTCTGTGTCTAACATCTCAGTGCACATATTACAGTTCATTATAGTGTTCTTACTAGTAATGCGTGATTTACCATCAGTGTAGAAGGCTGCCCAAATCATAGCATGTCCACCACCAACATTTCTGCTCATTCTTATCTGCTGCTCTATTCTCATATAATACCAAACACACTGAGATCCATCCAGAGCCTCTAAATCAAAATTTTGTTATAAATGAAGATGTTTTTCAGCAAACTCCAATCTAGCCCGTTTATAAGTGTGTGTTAGAGCAGGTTTCTCCAGTCGTTGCTTTAATGCAAGTTAGTTTGGTTTGACAAAATTTGTCATACTCGTCTGGCAGTTACCGGCAACTGTAGATCAACAAACCTGGAAATACTAAGTGTTTTTGGCCTTTTTTACGCAAAAGTAACCATTTCGATGCCTCAGAAAAACTTCTACTTTGCCCATATTTTCCGTTCTCTCCATATCGTATGCCTAGTCTAACGAAATTATTAATCACGGCACTTGAACAGTTCAACGTATTAACGGTTGAACGATTAGTGTCCCACTTGCTTCTATGCGCCAATTTTTGCTTTTTCATCACATCATATCTGTCTTTCAAGTGGCACTGTCACAGTCGTGGTTTATGTACACAAGACGCACTGTCATTAATTGTGTCTGTTTCCTGCCTGTGGGAAAGGTACGTGCGCACACACTAACACTGCGCAGAGCCGACGGCCTAACCTGAATCGTTGATATCTTGTTATGTACTGTACTGTTGACATCAAATGTGATATAGTTTGACGGAATTATCAATATGCTGGATCTCATACTACTGTATCTAGACTATGTGCAGGAATGCTAATTTCTTTATAAATATCTGCGCCTTTATACTGACTTTCACTTCTGTAACAACAAAATTCTGGCAGACTCTGCTGAATTTCTGTTAGGTAGACCTTAAGCTCCAGAAGTTCACTGTCTTCGTCGCCTTATCACTTGCTGCGTATAGACATTCTGTGGTGAAGGATTTGAGCAGGTTTTTATGACGAGGAGATGTTGTAGGTCCTACAGCTCACCCCACAGGGCTCATCCTCAGTGGGGAAGCTCGACTTCCTGAGGATCGCGTACATCGTGACACTCCTCTCCTCTATCGGTTTAGTGCCTTCCAAGTGACATACGTCAGATGGAAGGCCGCAGCCCGCAGCACAACCCCTTCGGTTAATGAATTTCGTCATAGCTCTGTGTTTGGTGAGTTGCAGATGCGACGAAATTTCTGATGTTGTTTGCGTGAAGCTCCTCGTTGACATAGCTAAATTTTCGTGATTCATATCCAAACAACGAGCGTCAGGGATCGATTTCTTACTTCTTTTCCTCCGCTTCTGCGACTGTTCTTCTGCGGGTGTCATGTGGCGCTATGCCCACATTTTGACAAATTTTAGTGAAGGAAAGTCTCATTAAACACATCGAACTGCTTGGCATGTGTGGAATTTCGACAGACCGGTGCCGCTTATTCTGCTGCAGAGAAGCACAGTCCCAGGGCAGATGTAAGGAACACGTTTCGCCGCGAGACCCAGGTGACGCCAGTAAGTTTACACATGCTCCTGTTCAGGAACGATACTTTTATCTTTGTTTCTCAACAATGATCTTTGAATGTCAGAGAACGATCCAACTTTTCTGGGATTTGGCTTTAGGTGGTTATCATCACAATATTTACCGAGATCTTCAAGGGCTGCTCTCAGCTTCAACTCCCCTCCCTCAAAGGTTTCGCTTGAGCTGTAGTTACTGTGTCATGTGGATAAATATTCGTAAATGTCCTTGATCCCAGACTGTTTGGTTGGTGTAAATGTTGTGCGGCAGGGGAGCCAATGCACTATCCTGAGGTCCTCCACTAACACTTCTTCTTACACAGAGTGACAAAGAAGCTCCTGTGTTGTAGTAAACACTATTAAACTAAGTTAAACTCTAGTATTCCTGTGATGTACTGAGATATCACGTAATAAGAGTTTGCGACAATTGGAACCTGAAGTACCGTGGACGTTTGTCCACTGAAGGAGCCGCGCACGAGAAGAAGTTGTCAGTTGTACGTTGTAAGTCAGCCCGATTCTTACTAGGGCGTTTCTGCAGAACGTTCGTCGTATCTCCAAATCTTCAAGACATCTAATCATCTGCCATTCTAAGGCAGCCGTTTTTGCTAAGTTTGAATGCACCTTTGCGCTTTAATACCCCAAAGAGGCAACCTTTAGCAGAAGTCAGTGCCTGCCAATCTAACGTAAGTAGCCAGCCCGCCAATAACTGTGCCCATATTGAGTACGAAAAGGAGAGTCGCCTATGTAGTCTGCTGTTTTCTCTAAAAGCCGGGATTTAAGTAGCCCCCACAGCAAGAACTCCGCTCTGTAGTTACCGAGTCCTTCTGCTGGTGCGATCTCCAGATCACAAGGTCCTACCGTTTTGGGCGCCATTGTTTAACGCTGTAAGCACCAGAGGGTGGTAAAAATATGCCCAGTTAGCCGGTGAAAGAGTTATTAACAGTCAGATCATCCGATCATCCGGAATTAAAATGATAACTTTGTAAGTAGGCTGTTTATGTTTTCTTATTGGCAACGTTACGTAGCGCTCTGTATGAAAATTACTGGCTGTGCTGTGTGCAGTCTGTGGCTAGTTTGCATTGTTGTCTGCCATTGTAGCGTTGGGCAGCTGGATGTGAACAGGGCGTAGCGTTGCGCAGTTGGAGGTGAGCCGCCAGCAGTGGTGGATGTGGGGAGAGAAATGGCGGAGTTTTGAAATTTGTAAGACTGGATGTCATGAACTGCTATATATATTATGACTATTAAAGTAAATACATTGTTTGTTCTCTGTTAAAATCTTTCATTTGCTAACTATCCCTATCAGTAGTTAGTGCCTTCTGTAGTTTGAATCTTTTATTTAGCTGGCAGTAGTGGCGCTTGCTGTATTGCAGTAGTTCGAGTAACGAAGATTATTGTGAGGTAAGTGATTTGTGAATGGTATAGGTTAATGTCAGTCAGGGCCATTCTTTTGTAGGGATGTTTGATAGTCAGATTGCGTTGCGCTAAAAATATTGTGTGTCAGTTTAAGGACAGTCATGTATAATTGTTCAAAGGGGATGTTTCATATGGCGACCCTGCCAGGATACCTCACTGGAATCTACTGATTTTTTCTTGTAGTTTGTGTAATTAGTGTAGCTTTTGTTTATTGCTAGCTTTTCTGTGTTATCGTGTGAAATATTGTGACAATAATGGCATGTGAAAAACGTAACACTAGGCTCCAAAGTAAACTGAGAAATAATAGTGACGACGAGCGTGGCTTATCAGCACCACTGTGTAATGAATTAACAGACATTCGAAGTAGTAATTTGGTAATTGTGCATAGGGAAATGGAGCGGGCGGCAAATAATGGTGTAGACAGTGAAACACGTAGTGAACAGGGAAGCATTATCGATCGATCGGTCGGCAACAGTTCGCCTCAGGAACCCGAAATGAAAGGACACAATTTCGCAAATACTGTAGATTCAGGTTTTGGGTCCTCATCGTTTTCTCAAATAAGTCAAGACACATTTTCTGCTTGTCAAAATGTGAATGTTGCCGGTGCAAATTCACTGCCGAAAAGCACTGAGGAACATGTTTCAGACACCAGTGCACTGTTATTACTGATAATGCAACAAATGGGACAAAGGTTTCAAAAGTTAGACACAATGGAACAATATCTTCAAAAGTTAGACACAATGGAACAACACCAGAGACAAACACAGCAACAGTTAAGATACAATGGAACAAAATCTTCAAAAGTTAGACACAGTGGAACAAAATCTTAAAAAGTTAGACACAATGGAACAAAATCTTCAAAAGTTAGACACAATGGAACAAAATCAGAGACAAACACAGCAAAAGCTTCAAAAGTTAGACGCAATGGAACAAAAGCTTCAAAACTTAGACACAATGGAACAATACCAGAGACAAACACAGCAACAGTTAGACACAATGGAACAAAATCTTTGGAAGTTAGACACCGCACTTGAACAAACATGTGGAGCTTTAACTACTGAGTTACATAACATTGAATCGAAATGTCAAAAAGTCTGTAATGACGTAAAAACACAAATTTGTGAGCATTTCCAACCTATTTTTTTGCGGCATGAAAATGCATTACAGAATCACGAAGCAGCCATAAAAGAACATCAAACAATTGTTCATGAAAATCATGAGACCTTGCAAGCTAAAATTTACTCAGTTGCATCTATCGATTCGGTTACGCAACTTGCAAAAACTCAAGAAAACTTAAAGGACACAGTAGATACTTTGAAAATTGGTTCAGAAAGACACATGGAGGAAATTAGTTCATTATCAGAGAAAGTAGTTGAACTTTCGGATCAGCTAAATAATTTATCTACAAAGGTAGATGACGATCTGAATGACACAAGTCCTGTAGCCTTTACTGACACTGAAGAGTATGCACAAATTAGAAAATTCAAACAAAATCAAAACCAAATCAATACACTGTACAAAAGAGAAATCCGGGAAGTACAAGATCAGTTGGCACAAGTAATACAAAAATTACATATTTCAGCGGACACTCGCGCTCCAACACGGGAAGAGGGACTTAGAAATATGGAACAACTACAAAATAATAACACAGGACACTTCGGAAATTATGAAAGAAATTGGCAAGGCACACCGAATTTTGAGATGGAACCGCCGAAACGAAGTAACAATGACCGACATGTGACTCGCCGGCACGATGGTTTTGACTATAAGCTGTTCATTACTACACGTAAATTCAAAACATTTAAGAATTCTGGCAATGACATTCATCCACAAGCGTGGCTCCATCAATTCTCTCATTGTTTTCCTCCCAGAATGCGATCGGTCATTCACGATTGCCACAGTGAAGGAGAATTTTACCATGCCTTCCTCTCAGCATATTGGTCTCAAGCCACACAAGACCGAGTAAAACATGGCATCATAATGATGAAACATTTCGAACAATCTGAATTTTCCAGTCTTGTGAAATATTTTGAAGACATGTTGCACAAGAACAGTACCTGTCAAACCCATACAGCCCCTCAGAACTCAACCACATTTGCTTAATCAAATTGCCTGAACATTTACGACATATTATTTTGGCAGGACGTTGCAAAGACGACATTGAAGCTTTTCAGGGACTCTTACAAGAATTAAAAATTGACACTGACAATCGCAGGACGCGAAAATAGGAACACAACAATTACAGGTCACATCCGTTGCAATTCCGCGATGAAAGAAATAATAACTGGAAGTGACAAGGCTATTCTCACAACACAAATCGTGACCAAAATAGACACCACCCGTATGACAACCGTTGGCAGAGTAGCAATAATTACAGGGAAAGATCACCTCTCCGTGGTAATGACTATCACAGAGACAATCAGAGATACAGACAATATGGGAACCAAAATAATTATTATCATGGGAGACATAATAACTTTAGATGCAACGGTCCAGTGCGCAGTTACGATTCAGGGACAAATTCTCCACCACGTGACCGACAAGAAAGAAACTATGGAATCTACCGACATGACAAGGACAGACGATATGATCGTAACGACAGACCTGAATTGCATCAGAACTGGCGGGATTCAAACAGAGCAGAACCCTGTCGACAAGGTGAATTTGTAGAAGTTAGGTCTCCAAATCCCAGTAACGACGCGCGCCAACAAATAAACAGACAATGACTCACACCTCAGAAAGCCACGTGCGCCCGCTGGCTCAGGGAAAAATAACACAGACGCTAACCTTGAGAAAAATTCCAGTATCCTTTACCGACGTATACCACATGATAATTGCGTTAAAGTTGAAACACTGCGTACTAGGAAGAGTAAAGGTTTACACCACATTTCACATGTAAAAACGTTTATTGAGAGATAATCTGCTTTTTAACTTTGTCTTTGCCATATAACGTTTCACTTTACATCGCTAGTATGCTTTGTCAGACTTAGAATCTGTTAACATGCAACAATGTTTGAAGTTAAATATCCAGTCAAGAACCAAGAGAACTTATTTAAACAGAAATTACGAATGCACTGTTATTGTGAACAGACAACTCAGTGTTATTGTGTGTGTACATTCTTGCTTGTTAGTTGCACGATTACGTAACGACTATAAGGCTCACATACTTAGAACATTTACCAGTACTGCTAATGAGATTTTAATGCAACATTTTGGTTCACTTGAAAATACATTCTGGATTTAAAGTACTTTCTGTGAGATACCAGGTGACACAGTGGTTAGTTTATGTGACAGCTACACGATTTTATCACGACACTACTAATGAGTGACACTTTACAATGTTGCTTTTGCGGTGTTTCTGTTTTATATCCGCACAGTATTTCTGAATTATTCTGGAAAGTAAAACATGTTTTAGTAGTAGCTTTTGTGGTATAGCCACAATGAGACAGCCTCTTTCGTAGCACAACAATACGTTACATTATAGTACTTTCTTGATCACGGTAAGGTACGTAATAACTACGTTATCTATATGCAAAGCATTTCAATTTCGTTTATGATGAGGTAAGTACACTGACTTCAGCAGAACTCTGCTTACAGAGGACGATAACTACGACACTTCCACAGAATTATCTTACAGCAAGACGCACATTTAGCGCTACAGGACACGCATTTGAGTGCTTAATTTTGTACTTAAACCATTTATTTTTCAAGATTTTTGAATTACAAAGAAAGTTTTCCGTGATACATTTCATTCCATTGTTGTAATCTGTAACACCTGAGGGTATAATTAAATTAATCCTCAGGGGGGTACACGCCTACTTTCTGTACCATGTGTTTGGCAAGCACAAGGAGCCCTAGCTAATATGGTATCTGCTTATACAACTTTACACATTAGTACCATATTCCTCTAACACATAAATTACACAGCTATCTGATCTTTTAACTGAGAGAGACAAACATTTAGTTTACTACATCAGTGACAGATGTTTACGCTATTACACAGTTGGATAACTTCACACTTATGAAACTGTATTTTGTCTGTACTGTGTGAACTGTTCATATTTTTTCGGAAGCATTGTGATGCTATGAGAGCTTTGAATGATGTATTTGGTATGGGATCACGATTTTTAAAGTACGATTGAGGCAGATGACACTTTTGACATGAGCAGAGATTTTTTTTTAATTATTGGAGGAAGCTATGACGATTTTGAGAGTTGACTGGGCTGTTATGATGTTATTATTACGATGACAATGTGTATTATGCTGTTGCAGTATGTTTATGATCAATAATCTGATGCTATATGAGTTATTTGATTATGCTACATATCTGTTATGATGAAATATTGAAGAAGTGTCGACGAATAAGGTAAGGAATAATGAGTAGTATTTAGGGACTCTAGTTTGTGAAAAAGGTTGTTGGAAACCAAAATCGTACTTCAAGAGTTATGAAATCTATGTAAATGTGTGAATGTATTACAATGCCGACGAAAATTTTTTGGACACTGTTATATCAGTAGCATTTTGTTTCTACTGATTTGTAACGCAAATTCTTGACCTGTGAAATATTTTATATGAGACTCTCACTGTAGCGGAAACTGCTAAATATTTCGGTAAGAAAGTTAAGTGACCACCTTCACGTAATGCGTCGTGGGCACCCAGCTGCGTGACTGACGCCTGGAAAAAAGCCATTAGTGTGTGCCTTTCAGAGGCACAGGTGGAGAAAAAAAAAAGAGGCCATTATCCTCGCTGTTGACATTCCTTTGTAGAAAGCATCGTAAATACAACACCCTCAAACTTGAAAACATGATTACACTGTAGAGTTCTTAATTTATGATATTTACTGAAATGAAATGATGAGAAACATTTCGTGTCTATTGTCTTGCTAGTTGAAAGATTGTTTACTGCATTATGAAATGCCATATGGCTAGTGAATGACGTTTCATGCCTTGCTTTGCTTATTTTGTTTAATATCTAGTTCCTAGCTGCACTGCAGCATTGGTTAAAATAAAATTTTATAGATGTACTAATATAAATATTTTATGCCTACACATCCAGTAAATAATTTTATTATCTATTCAAAAAAACGAAGGAGCATAAAAAGACATTTCCCTTCACAGGAATTGCATACGGAATTTTCTTTTCAACTACTTGGTAATTTTTTTTTGGTAGAATAACTTCTTGTGGTGCACCACTTTAGTTACATAGACATCAAGATGTGAATATACATTTCCCTTGTCGGCATTGTTGTCTTTAATGTAATATTTTTTCTGCTTGATCTATGTCATGTTCAGATGTAAGTTATTGCATTTGCTGCTGCTGTTTGCCAGGCATAGTGCTACTAAATTTCACTTTGTATTACTCTGTTAAGCTAGTTTTACTACTGATTTATTTTTCTTGTTGCTGCACATTGGCTCATATTAGTTGTAATGTTGCATTGCTTGGTAATTTAGATTTACTGTAGCTTGCTTTGCAATTTTCCATTTTTTTGTCATTGCTGTTTGTGTTACTTGTTTTGTGCTGCTGCATTGCCTCATCCCTTAGTTTAGCATCTGAGCTCAGTAGATATAAGTTAGCTTAAGAGGGGGTAGCCTATAAGAGAATGAGTTTCGATGAATTTGAAGAAATGCACTGAGAGGCTATACGAGAAAAGTACAGAAAGCAGGTATAGATAGGACTTTTTAGAAATAAGAACGAAGGGAGGTCTCTGAGAAGTAAAGAAAGTTTTGTTTGCAAAATACTGCAGTACAACAAACCCTGTCCTTTCCTTTTGTATTATTCCGCTATATGTTTGTGTACCCTTGTGTATTTATGTTCTTCCTGTATTTATATGTTTATCTGATAAGACTTATGTTGTAGAATTTTTCTAATACTCAGCTACATGAACTATGATGAGGAATACTGTTATCCTCAAATATAATTTGCATTAATAATATGTTATTTACCTTGTAAAGATGTTTAGACATTTATTCTGTTTTTTTCAATGCTCATGTGTGAAGTTGATGTTTCGAAAATTATTCTGATCTTTTATGTATTTACTTACGTCATAATTCCTGTAACACTGATGTATATGTTTATTTCTATTCTGTTATAAAGCCTGTACCACAAATGTTATCTGTATTATTATGTTCTTTAATGATGTATTTTGTACCTTTGTAATTGTATTCTTATGTTATAAAATTGTAATTGACACCAGTTCATCATATTATTAACTTGTAAGTTCCATTTCACTGCACAGGTTTCTGTTGGTCATAGTATATGGACAATATGTGAGAAGTAGGGACTGTTAGTGTTTGCACATGTGTTAATAATTCAGCAAGGGACTGGATAACAGCATTGCTGGTTCTAAGGACAATTCCAAAAAGTTTGTGAGTGCACAAGTGGTGGTTATGGACTTGCCCTATTATCCGGAAGACTCTTCAATGGTGATTGTGCACCTGCACAGTCACAACAGATGGCTGCTGGCCATCTCTACAAGGACTACAGTGGGTCTGCATCTTTGATGACCCAACAATACCATTATTTCTACAAGGACTACAGTGGGTCTGCACCTTTGATGACCCACCAATACCACAATCTCTACCAGGACTACAGTGGGTCTGCACCTCTGGTGGCCCACCAATACCGTAATCTCTGCCAGGACTACAGTAGTCTGCTCTGTGATGACCTACCTACCAATATTCTTCAAAACTTCGAATGACTCTGCTGTGGGTTTACTCTGTTGTGGCCCATTACCTGTCTGCATGTCGAGAGTCAGCACTGTCTTTCTGTTGGAAGGACAACACTACTTCTTTAAGACTGCATGGAAATCCACTACTTCCGTGTGCATTTTCTTTTATTGTTCAGACTTTGAGAAAAACACTGTTATTTTACTGTGATGAACTATCGGGACTGTCTTTATGGACTGTGAGAAAATCTTAGCTTTTGACCAACATTGTATCAATAAGTATGTTCATTTGAATTCTTTGTTATTGTAATTATGAAAAATTTTATCAAATCATTATTGGCCACTGCCCAAAACAATTTGTAAAATTTTTTGTGGGGAGCATGGGGGCTATGTAAGTAGGCTGTTTATGTTTTCTTATTGGCAACGTTGCGTAGCGCTCTGTATGAAAATTACTGGCTGTGCTGTGTGCAGTCTGTGGCTAGTTTGCATTGTTGTCTGCCATTGTAGTGTTGGGCAGCTGGATGTGAACAGCGCGTAGCGTTGCGCAGTTGGAGGTGAGCCGCCAGCAGTGGTGGATGTGGGGAGAGAAATGGCGGAGTTTTGAAATTTGTAAGACTGGATGTCATGAACTGCTATATATATTATGACTATTAAGGTAAATACATTGTTTGTTCTCCATTAAAATCTTTCATTTGCTAACTATCCCTATCAGTAGTTAGTGCCTTCCGTAGTTTGAATCTTTTATTTAGCTGGCAGTAGTGGTGCTCCCTGTATTGCAGTAGTTCGAGTAACGAAGATTATTGTGAGGTAAGTGATTTGTGAATGGTATAGGTTAATGTTAGTCAGGGCCATTCTTTTGTAGGGATATTTGAAAGTCAGATTGCGTTGCGCTAAAAATATTTTGTGTCAGTTTAAGGACAGTCATGTACAATTGATCAAAGGGGACGTTTCAACTTGTAAAAACAATTGCATCCAGATATTCGAGACCTCCATGCCGCCGCTAACGTAATGTGACACGTTCTACAGTACGATATCAGTAAATGACATCTCTTTCCATCACTCTCAATTGTATGTGTTTTGTTTCTTCCTTTTCTAGCTGTTCTATCGTTACTTATGTGTGTGTTTTTCTTGACTGACGTAATTTTGTC
This sequence comes from Schistocerca cancellata, assembly GCF_023864275.1. Lineage (NCBI taxonomy): Eukaryota > Metazoa > Arthropoda > Insecta > Orthoptera > Acrididae > Schistocerca > Schistocerca cancellata. Next base: position 281,631,251 of record NC_064631.1, on the reverse strand, counting down.
TCCCAGTACAGTGATAGCTACATTGAACTACGCAATTTAAAAAGTCATCTTTTCGAAACGCCATAATTGTCTCCCATTGTGACATAGAAGCTTAAATCGATATACAGAAGGAATTAATGACATTAGTAGCCAGTGAACATTGACTTAAATAACTGGGGAAAGTTCAAAATATGTGCCGTAGTCGGATCAGAGCCCAGGTCTCGTGCTTACATTTTTTTGTTGTGTTATTGAATGAAGTTATTACACCTTTATTTATAGATGTTTGATTGGGCTAACTTACTAGACAGACACGCTACTCAATGGACCACCCAGACACAGTGGTTACCGCAGCTGCATGGGCCACACCAGCAGGCCTCCCATCAAAACCATACTTACCCCATTGATTTAAATCAATGTGCACTCGCAGATAATGCCATGAATTCCTTTCATTCTTGACTTATAGAGGTTGGAGGTTCAAAATGGTATCTCTTCTTTCGGATTTATCCGAAGGAATAGACACCACATATACACACATCAAAAAAAGTTTTCCATCACCTCGGTTCCGAGAGGTCCGGAAATTTTACAGAAAATTATAATAGAGATCAACATATCATTTCGGCTCTTTTTATTACCCATAAAAGCCACACATTGCATGTTGTACTACTGTCCAGCGAGACCTTCAGAGCTGGTGGTCCGCATTGCTTAACACACCGGTACCTCTAATAACCAGTAGCACGTCCTCTTGAATTGATGCATGCCTGTATCCGTCGTGGCATACTATCGACAAGTTCATCAAGGCACTGTTGGTTCTGATTGTCCCACTTCTCAACGGTGATTCGGCGTAGATACTTCAGAATGGTTGGTAGGTCAGGTCGTCCGTAAACAGTCCATTTCAGTCTATCCCAGGCATGTTCGGTAGGGTTCACGTCTGGAGAACATGCTGGCCACTCTAGTCGAGCGATGTGTTATCCTGAAGGAAGTCAGTAACAAGATGTGCACGATGGGGGCGCAAATAGTCCTCCATGAAGACAAATGCCTCGCCAATACGCTGCCGATATGATTGCACTATCGGTCGGAGGGCTGCATTCACGTATCATAAAGCCATTACGGCGCCTTACGTGACCACCAGCAGCGTGCGTCGACCCCACATAATGCCACTCCAAAACAGCAGGGAACCTCCACCCTGCTGCACTCGCTGGTCAGTGTGTCTAAGGCGTTCAGCCTGACCGGATTGCCTCCAAACACGTCTCCGATGATTGTCTGGTAGAAGGCACAAGCGACGCTCATGAAGAGAACGTGAGGTCAGTCCTGAACGGTCCATTCGGCATGTTGTTGGACTCGTCTGTACCGCACTGCATGGTGTGTGGTTGCAAAGATGGACCTCACCATGGACATCGGAAGTGAAGCTGCGCTTCATGCAGCCTATTGCGCACAATTTGAATAGTAACTAGACGTCCTGTGGCTGCACGGGAAGCATTATTCAACATGGTGGCGTTGCTGTCAGGATTCCTCCGAGCCATAATCCGTACGTAGCAGTCATCCACTGCAGTAGTAGCCCTTTGGTGGCGTGAGCGAGACATGTTATCGACAGTTCCTTTCTCTCTGTATCTGCTCCATGTTGGAACAAAATCGCTTTGGTTCACTCAGAGACGCCTGGACACTTCTCTTCTTGAGAAACCTTCCTGGCACAAAGTAACAATGCGTGCGCGATCGAACCGAGGTATTGACCGTGCAGGCATGGTCGAACTATAGGCAACACGAGCCGTGTACCTCCTTCCTGGTGGAATGACTGGAAGTGATCGGCTGTCAGACCCCATCCGTCTAATAGGCGCTGCTCATGCATGGTTGTTTAAATCTTTGGGCGGGCTTGGTGACATCTCTGAACATTCAAAGGGACTGCATCTGTGATACAATATTTAAGTAATTTTTTTTATTTGTTTGGCTCATACGCAATTAGATCGAGACTTGACTATGAATTAAAGTAATTCAATTTAAGCATGTTTATACATACTCTCGGCGTTTGTGCACGGCATTTTCGTTGAAGGTCCGTTCATGTATTTTTAACCGTTTTCATCTCTGTGTGATTTCTCTAATATCGGACTTCGTTATCAAATAGCACCCGAAGACGACGGTGGTTCGAGCTGGACGACTTTTTGCTCAAAAGTACGGAACCTTTTGCCATGCCAAGTCACCCAACAATCTTACACTAAGTAAAGACACAAAATAAAACATACATAGTTTAGTAATAACAATATATTCTGAAATAAAAACACAATTTGAAGGACACTTACATTATGTAATTAAGAGTGGCGTTTGGTTGCAACTCTTCAATATGTTAATAAAATAATGTAATATTAATGGCGGTGTGCCACACAAGTCTGATCTGGACAAGACCTAGAAAACAAAAGGTGACTCTTCGTCTTTCGCCAATAATATGACAATCAAAAATATTCAGATGTTTCCAGCAGCTGCATACAATATTTATACAGCCGTGGACTATATCTGTGGCTCAAATTATTTATTTCATTACTTATAATTACGTTTTCTGCTAAGAAAAGCTCAACGTCCAAATGTGCCTTTAAAAATATCGACAGTCAACATCTATCTTCAGGAGTTCTGGAAACCGGGGTGATGCAAAACTTTTTTCCATGTGTGTATAATTAAAGTGGGAGCGACCAGTGATCATTTCAGTGCGAATGCACACGACGTTATAACTCCTAGGGGACTCGGTGAAATGCCGCGAGTAATGAGGATAATAGGCAAGGGGCACTACATTAGTAGTGTGTGGATAAGTTGAGAATTTGGGCCTGACAGGAGGCGTGCTAGGTTAGTGCGTGCAGTTGCAATGAACACTGCATCTGAATAATGCAGCGTTCAGTGCATCCGTCTAATAAGGAAGAGACTCTGTTTCGAATCCCAGTCTGGCACAAATTTTCAACTTTCCCCATCAATTTAAATCAGTGCCTACTGGCAGCTTGTGTTACTAATTTCTTCGTATCTTGTTTCATAGTGGCTGCAGGATCAAAATGGTGTCTCTTCTCCAGTATGAAAGAATAGACAACACAAATAAAAGGTGAGGACAGCCAATGACCTCTGCAGTGCGGATGCACACCACGGTCGAATTCTAATGGGAGTAGGTGAAATGCTGTCAGTGATAAGGATAATGGGTATAAGGTCTGGCAATAGGCATGCTGGGGTTGGTCTTGCAATTACGATGACTATAGTGTCGGATGGTGCAACGGTCAGTGCACTTGCCTAGAAAGCAGGAGATTCAAGTGTAAATCCCGGTCCTGCACAAATTCCAGACATGTCCGAAAGAACAGATGTCACATATGTGTAGCAGTTTGAAACAGGCTCAAAGATGCCCGTAATCTTCCTCACTAATGGTGGAAACACACGGCTCTCTGCGACGTCACGCTCTGGCTCGGCATGGTGCTGACGCGCGCGAAAATGAGGCCAGAGCTGGAAGTTGGTTACTTTCATCACATTGGCACCAAATTTCACCACAGCTCTGCCCAACGTCAACCCTGTCCCCTCAAACCCACATTTCACCCATTCTTTCGACGTTTTTCCAATGGATGTCAGAGCCTAGGGCTGAAGTCATGGGGATATCTCGTGGGTGACCGAGGAAAACTTCACAAACACATCGCCACCGCCAGTAAAACCACCACTTTCCTCGGGGCATTGCTTCCCACACATTTCACTGTCGAAAATGACACTTCGCCTTATAATGAGTACCAGGAGAACGATTCTGCTTTTAATCAAAATATCCACGGGTATGCTGCCGGTCTATAGTGTCCAACGGGCACAATATTTCGGCGATCAAACATGTCGCCATCATCAGGTGAACTGACGGACTGAGCTCCTGTGAACGTGCCGGCACGGAGATCCGTACGCTATGGCTGCTCAGAGGGAACTGGGTTCGGTCGCGGCGGCGGCCGATTTAAATACCCTCCGCCCGCGGCGCGCTCCCTCCACCGTCCGCGCCCAGCGCCACGGTCGCGCGGTGGAACAGATTGCGACGGCGTCTGAGATGACGTCGGTGTGATGGCTCTGTCCGCCGTGGTCGTCACAACTATACGTACTCCAGTATGGAGTATGACCGCACGAGGATTCTGGTACAGACGTCGAGATACTGGGACAGCGTTGTTAGAGAGGCCATCGAAATTCGCACCAATGACGACCTCATAAACCGGGACTGTGGCTATAATCTTAGCAAGGCTTGGGAACCAGCGATCGGGTTAATCAAGAGTAAATCGAGCAGACGTATAGTTGTGACGACCACGGCGGACAGAGCCATCACACCGACGTCATCTCAGACGCCGTCGCAATCTGTTCCACCGCGCGACCGTGGCGCTGGGCGCGGACGGTGGAGGGAGCGCGCCGCGGGCGGAGGGTATTTAAATCGGCCGCCGCCGCGACCGAACCCAGTTCCCTCTGAGCAGCCATAGCGTACGGATCTCCGTGCCGGCACGTTCACAGGAGCTCAGTCCGTCAGTTCACCTGATGATGGCGACATGTTTGATCGCCGAAATATTGTGCCCGTTGGACACTATAGACCGGCAGCATACCCGTGGATATTTTGATTATCAAATACGCCGGGAGAAACTCAAGAATCACGATTCTGCTTTTCTCTAAGGACAACATGGGCTAGGAACCTCTCTTGCTGTGATCGCCCCCCTTTGGAGTTCAGTGCGACTGCAGTGTACTCTGATGCACAGGTGATAATAACTAGGGATTGTCCACAACCACTGGACGGAATTTTAATTCTTTCTAAAGCAGCAAAAAGGTACTTAAGTTTTCTCAGTTCTACTGTAGTGCAGTCATGGAGGGGTGTGACAGTGACACAAGCAAAGGATTCCCCAAGACCAAGCCTCCTCTCCTCCCCTTCCCACCCGACAATTCAACAACACCCTCGGTACCGTCCGTCCGCATCTGCTGGGCTCTTTACAAGTATATCCGGGACCGACAGACTATGATGAAGTCTGCAGTGCTTGCAGACAGGCAATAGATACCTCCTTTTCCGCATGTTTTCTGATAGCAACAAGACCAGCATTGTAGCCTGCACGCAGGCTCCTAGGACTGTCCTCACAAATCGTCTTTCTACAGGTACATTTTAAAGTGTTCAAAAAAGGCAAGTGGGTTGCACTGCGGGTATTGCTGAATTGGGCGGGTCTTAGAGGGTCCATTGTCCTTTTATTCAAGCATTTGTCAATGTCGCAGCCCTCCGTGATCACACCACAGGAGGTGACAAAACAAAAGCGCTGCAAAAAGGACCCTCTGCTGCTTTGGATCACATTCCAATTTTTTCGAATGGTTTTGAACAGTCCGTAGTGGTTCCAGTCTGTACTCCAGAGCAAACACTGCTGTCACTCTGCAATCCATGTTTGTGCGATCTCGTTCAATGGCACTGCTGACACAAGAAGTCTTAGGGATGGACTGTATCACCAGGGGTGTGTCACCAGAGTCAAAACTGTCGTCCTGCTGCCCGTGTCACTGCAAACTGTCATCTTAGACCGCTAAATCTGTGAGAATCAACACCCCAAGGAAAGGGGTGGCTTTCTGACACAATTTATGCCACTCCCTGGGGACTTTTTCTGTTGTTTCTGAGTGGCAGCGTGTCTGCCATGTTTTCTTGAAAGAGATCTTTTATTCTCAACAGATGGCCTAAATAGGCCACTCATCCACTTCACGACACAAGCTAACAAACAACAAGACGGCGCGTAATACAACAGGTCCCCGCCCGTGAGGCGTAGAAGAGTCGGCCACAAGCTGAGGCAAGTTAATGCTGTTAAGAAAGGGCACTACGTAAGTGACGGCAGAAGAGGCAGTTCAACAATTATAAGTGAAGCTCTTAATAGAACATACCAAAGAGCAGCAACTTACCTTTAGCTCTCTTAACAAATAGCTTAGTCTGAAACATAATCAGAGGCTCAGCGACAAATACGACCGATAACTGTAAGGCCACCAAGCCGTTGGGTCACGTATATTGCAATAAGGCAAGAGGAACGACCTTACCTCTACAGAATTGGAACTAAACGGATTCTCATTCTCATCAGCTGCTTATGCAACACTTTAAGTACGGAAATCTATAACACAATTTGCATACTTATTACACATACAAGGTTTACATACATTCCCCCACAAATAAACACATAAAATGACCTTGCTAACATAACCAGCACCAGAAAGTAAAACTAGTACATGTAAATGTCTTTTGACTCAAGTGTTCATATGGCTAACTAAGCATTACAATTCAATCAGAATTTCATGTAGACATCCATGATGAAACTCTTACCCAGTTACAGCACAAAATTGTTTAAAGTATACTATAGGACAATTAATAACACTGTTATAAAAAAATGGGGTGGCCACCAATATTTAAATCAAAAAGGACAACCCTCAAAGTAATCACCAATATAATAAAAAGATAAATTAAATAACTGCCTTCGGTCACTGTAATGGGACCAAATGACCAAATTACACATGCAATAAATAACGCAGAAAACCACCATCAGAGAGGCACTGAAAGGGACAAAAATAAAATTATAAAAAATACCAATAAATAAAAACGGTGGCTCAATCAGTAATCACATTCATTTTAGCCCTTCAGCAAGCCACCAAGAGCAGGCAAAACCAGAAGCTGTCGTAATACAACCATTGTGCATGAAAAGTGCAAAAGGTGAAGGCAAGTTGAATATTGTCAGGGCAGTATCAAATATTCAGTCACCCGAGGCACTGAATCATCTGAATCGCAAATCAGTGGACGTCAAGACGAATGGAATTCGTACGACAGGACGCCATCTCTCCAAAATTTCAGTAGGCGATAAACGCTAAGGCCGTGACCAAAACAAGCACCAGAGAAATAGAGCTGCTGCTGGCAGACCGCGCCGATGGTGGTGCTGGTCCGCCGTACCCAACTGTTGGCTCGCCCTCGTCGTACTGGCTCCATCCGCGTTCCGCCGCCTCCTAGGCACCACCAGAGATGTTACTTCACAAGGAGAATCAGTACTTTGAGGGAAATGCTGCGTCATAGACACGTACGACTGCGGAAGGCAGGGAAGAGGGAAGAGGGAAGAATCGATAACAAGCTCTCGCCAGAGCTCAACAGGTTTGCCTAGAGACAATCTGTGCTGCTACACGCGCCAATCTTTGCTTCGCAATCTATGTCGAGACGCAGCCGCAATTTTCAAGCCGAGTCAGTGGTTCACTCTACATAACACAGAACGCACTGAGTGTGCCGGCAGTTGTTCCCACAGAAAGCTGTTAGGTAAAACCACAAAATTTTATTTTCATATCTTGTAGACTCACCTATTTGCTCGATGATAGACTGGATTTCTTTTCGTTATTCATTACAGTTAGTATGATGCACGAAATTTTAAAAGTTTGCCAAGATAAAAACGCGTTGCATAGAGTTTGCGTTGGTTCATTTTAGGTCACACACTGCTGCGTACGAAACGTAGCAAAAATATGAAATTATGGTTGTGACTGAGGAAGTCAGGATGAGGGGTACACGTAGCACGGAATGTCAAGGCCACTATAATGTTACTCTTTAAACACAACAACTACCAAATCAATAAATTAATAATTTATTCAAAAATGGTTCAAATGGCTCTGAGCACTATGGGACTCAACATCTTAGGTCATAAGTCCCCTAGAACTTAGAACAACTTAAACCTAACTAACCTAAGGACATCACACACACCCATGCCCGAGGCAGGATTCGAACCTGCGACCGTAGCAGTCCCGCGGTTCCGGACTGCAGCGCCAGAACCGCTAGACCACCGCGGCCGGTTAATAATTTATTCAAAGACAATATTTATAAAACAGCTAAGAGACAATCAACACGTGGCCATCTTTAAGACAATACCAAAATATCACATTTAGCCTAACTTAATGAGATGAGCTACAAAGATTTCAATACTTATAAAGGAACAATACATTACAATCTGGACGTGATTTAAAGAAGCGTGGCACAGACAATTTTTTTTAAAGAGCAATAATTTGTAATATGTAAGTGATTTTGAAACGTACACCACTTCGTTAAGAACACAAATAATACAAGCCGCAGAACACGTCACAAATTAATAAAATTCACTCCTAAGCAAATAAAAAAAACTTCTTTTTAAATATACCTGAAACACGCTAAATTTTTACCAAACGGGCAGTGACGCCAAGCTGGCCTGGGCAAAAGGTGACAACATAAAATGCCGGAAGCAGCATACCAGCCGTCCAAAACAACACCTAAAAGCCGGCGTCCAACCGGGAGTCACTTCCCATTAGACGCCACGTCACAGCTTCAGTTCACCGAAGCGAAACGTGGCACCGCTCCCACACACCCCAATTTGCAGAAAACTGGAACACAAACAGACCGCAGAAGACACGGCAAACACCAACTAAACATCAATTAATATAAGAGATCAATAAATAATAATGTAAATTAAGAAGCAATTGCTCTTTTACTAATACTGAGTGAGTGCATTCAAATAAATGCACTTATATGAAGGAACTACGCATAAATGACTATCTTTACACAATACGAGTCTTTACTAATAACTGAGTGAGTGCTTTCAAATAAACCCACGTATATAAGTGACCCAAATTTGACAGCAATAAACAAGGGACGTCGATTTGATGGCAATCAAAATACACTGAAAATCTAGTACAGACAAACCATAAACTTCTGGATACTGTCCCAAAAGCCCAAAATATAACACACACACACACCTTCGTGCTAATCAGCTTCCAAATAGTAGTCCAACCAGCGGATTTTTAAAAAGAAGTAGTAACTGCTAGTCTCCATGCGGTCACACATCTTGCCAGCTGCTCTTACTTCAACAACGCGTACATTAGTGCAACCAAGCAACAAGTACACTCGCTGCAACGCAAATGGTTCAACGAAACGAAGGCACCAAAATCCCTTACACCTGCGATGGAGAGCGTTGTTCGAGATGGTCTCCACGGATTTGTCTCTCCGAGAAAACAGCACCACAAACTCCACCACCACAAACTCGCGACCGTCTTACGAGGTAAACCTGCCGTGCCGCTGCTGGGCGAGCACGCGTGTTTTCCTCTTTCGTCCACGCAAGCACGTCCCTGCGCCTCGTAGCGAGTCCAACACCAACTGCCGCGAGCACGAAACACCCGCGAGATCATAACAGAGGCAAAGATCCTAATACAGTCGGGTAATCGATACTGTGGTGCTCCAGAAAAGACTCGCCACGGCTCAGTAGTTACAGATGAGAGCAGTATGGTATCTGTCTCCGTTCTACAGATATTGACTTTTATGTCTGACGGAGGGCCGCGATTGGTTCGCCAAATTCTGCCGACGTTCATCAAAAATCAAGTGATCATAACAGTCGCCATATTTCATACATGGTTGAAGATACTGAAAAAAGTGGCTTTGTGACTGATAACACGCAATGAGGCACATATATTTTCTTATGTTTTAACTCGAAATTACTTTATTCATTGATAGATGGAAGTAATTATAATTCTTTCTGACGGAATGATAAATTTTTTTAAACAGGTTTAGTATCTCATCAAAGAAGAATACAGCGTCATGCCACAGTTTAATAATTATTTAGGTTACTAAGCTTTAATCGAAATTGGTCGTTGTTATGTTACAAGATGTAACCACTATCTAACTACATTTGTTAATTCCAACCATAGTAAGATGATTCGTTAAATTACGTCAGTTTGCTTCGAAACCCATCGTTTATATACAACCTTCAGAATGCCTTATAGCTATATGTAATGACACCAACTTGCCAAATAGTCAAGTGTAAGTTTCAGTCAAGTGTAATTTTTTGCAGTATAACCGTTTTACCAGTAAAGAGGGTGAATACAACATACAAATCATAAGTGATGTGTGCAAGAGATGTGTTAACCAGAAAGACAATTCATACCACTGTACTACTCGTATTTATATGTTGGGACCTGCAGTACAAAGTGTCAATTAATGCTAGTCTGTCCAGTGTAGGCCTCTTCATCACTGTAAAATTACTGAACTATACATCCATCTAAATCGGCTTATTGTAATCAAGCCTTGGCCTCCCTCAAAAAATTCTTAACTCCCAAACATTCTTTCATTGCGAACTGACTACTCCTTAGTGCATTAGGATATTTCCTTTCAACCAGTTTATTATTTGGTGAAGTTGTACCACAAATTCCTTTTCTTCGCAGTTCAACTCAGTAACTCTTCATTAGTTACACGATGTACATATATAATCTTCAGAATTCTTCTGTAGCACCACATTTCCAAAACTTCTAACTCTTGTTCACTGAAGCGTTTATCCTCCACGTTTTACTTCCGTACAAAACTCCACATTCTAGTCAAATACCTTCATAAAATATTTTCTAACATTTAAATTTATATTCAATGCCAACCAATTTCTCTTTTTCATAAACGCTTTCCTTGCTACTGGCAGTTGGTCAAAAGCTAAAATTTTCGCGCAGTCCATAAAGACAGTCCTGATCATTCATCACAGTAAAACTGCCGTTTCTTTTATCAAAGTCTGAGAGGTAAAAGACAATGCACACGGAAGTAGTGGATGTCCATGCAGTCTTGAAGAAGTAGTGTTGTCCTTCCAACTGAAAGACAGTGCTGACTCTTGACGTGCTGACAGGTAATGGGCCACAACAGAGCAAACCCACAGCAGAGTCATTCGACGTTTTGAAGAAGATTGGTAGGTAGGTCATCACAGAGTAGACCCACTGTAGTCCTGGTAGAGAGTATGGTATTGGTGGGTCATCAGAGATGCAGACCCACTGTAGTCCTTGTAGAAATAATTGTATTGGTGAGTCAGCAAAGGTGTAGACCCACTGTAGTCCTTGTAGAAATAATGGTATTGGTGAGTCAGCAAAGGTGTAGACCCACTGTACACCTTGTAGAAATAATGGTATTGGTGGGCCATCAAAGATGCAGACCCACTGTAGTCCTTGTAGAGATGGCCAGCAGCCATCTGTTTCAACTGTGCAAGTGCACAATCACCATTGAAGAGTCTTCCGGATAATAGAGCAAGTCCATAACCACCACTTGTGCACTCACAAAGTTTTTGGAATTGTCCTTAGAACCAGCAATGATGTTATCCAGTCCCTTGCTGAATTATTAACACACGTGCAAACACTAACAGTCACAACTTCTCACATTTTGTGCATTCCTGTGACCAACAGAAATGTGTGCAGTGAAATGAATGCTTACAAGTTACTTAATCTGATGAACTGGTGTCAATTACAATATTATAACATGAGAATACAATTACAAAGGTACAAAATACATCATTAAAAACATAACAATACAGATAACATTTGTAGTACAGGCTTTACAACAGAATAGAAATAAACATATACATCAGTGTTACAGGAATTATGACATGAGTACAAAAATAAAAGATCAGAATCACTTTCGAAACATCAACTTCACACATGAGCATTAAAACAAAACAGAATAAATAATGTCTAAGCATGTTTATAAGGTAAATAACATATTATTAATGCCAATTATATTTGAGGATAACAGTATTCCTCATCATAGTGAATGTAGCTTAATATTAAAAGAAAAAAAATTCAATGAAACTACACAGAGACAGGAAGAAAACAAATACACAAGGGTACACAAACACATAGTGGGATAACACAAAAGGAAAGGACATGGTTTGTTTTACTGCAGTATTTTGCATGGAGATCTCCCTTCGTTCATCATTCTTCCCAAAAGTCCTATCTAAGCCTGCTTTCTGTATTCTGTTCACATCCTCTGTCAAAAATAGTTTTTCTCCACTGTACAGTATCCTTTTTTTTGCCCAAACCATTTTCATATCTTCTCAATGCATTTCTTCCAATTCATCATAGTTAGTATCTTATATAGTCTACCCCCTCTTAAGCTAACTTAAAACTACTGAGCTCAGATGCTAAACTAAGGGACGAAGCAATGCAGCAGCATAAAACAATTAACACAAACATCAAGGACAAAAATTTTAAATAGGCGAAGAAATTGCACTACTACAACTAATATAAGGCACTGTGCAGCAAACAAGGAAAAATAGCTTAGAAGAGTAACACAAAGTCAAATTCAGTAACACTATGCCTGGCAAACAGCACTAACTTATACCTAAACATGACATAGCTCAAGCAGAAAAAATATTACAGTAAAAACAACAATGCAGAAAAGGGAAATGTCTATTCACATCTTAATGTCTATGTAATTAAAGTGGTGCACCATAAAAGCTAATTCTACAAAAAATTACCAAGTACTTGAAAAGAAAATTATGTGTGCAGTTACTGTTACTAGTCCCTTCTTATTGTTCTTTCCTTTCCAAGTGCTCCTTTTTTGAAGAATGTGGATCACAAAATTATTATGTAGTAGATCTGTTGACAGAAAGTGTTCACATTAGCAAATGCATTTTATTTTATTTTATAAAACCAATGCCGCAACACAGCTGGAAACTAGATATCAAATGAAATAAGCAACTATAAAAGGCAAAGCATAAAAATATCATTCAATAGTCATGTGACATTTCATAAGTTAGTAGCTCTCAACTCTCGTAGAAAGACACTTGTCATAATCAGGTGTGCAGATGTATGAATATTTCCCATCAATTCATAAGCATTTCAGTAATTAGCACAAAGTATGAGTAATCATATGTTTTCAAGTAATGAGCGTGTAATATTTGTGATGCTTCCTACAAAGGAATGTCAATAGCGAGGTTAATGGTCTCTTTTTTTTTTTCTCTACCTCTGTCTCTGAAAGGCGCACACACTAATGGCTTTCTTTTGTCAGACGACTACCTCTCAGCTGGGCGCCCAAAACGCATTACGTGCAGGTGGTCACTTACCTTTCTTACGGAAATATTTACGACACCAGTTTCCGCTACAGTGACAGTCTCATATACAAAATTTCACGGGTCGAGAATTTGCAATGCAAATGTGTAGAAACAAAACCCTATAAATATAACAATGTCCAAAAAATTTTCGCCGGCATTGTGATACATTCACGCATTTACACACATTTCACAACTCTTAAAGTACGAATCTTGGTTTCCAACAACCTTTTTCACAAACCAGAGTCCCTAAACACTACTCATTCATAACAGCTACGTGGCTTAATCAAATAACTCATATAGCATCAGCCTATTAATCATAAACATACCTCAGCAGCATAATACACATCGTCGTCATAATAATAACATCATAACACCTCAGTCAAATCTCAAAATCGTCGTAACTTCCTCCAATAATTTCAAAACCTAAAAAGAATTCTCTGCTCATTTAAATAGTGTCATCTACCTCAAAAGTACTTTAAAAATCATGATCTCATACCAAGTACATCATTCAAAGCTCTCATAGTATCACAATGGGTCTGAAAAAATATGAACAGTTCACACAGTACAGACAAAATACAATTTCGTAAGTGTGAAATAATCCAACTCTATAATTGCGTAAACATGTGTCACTGACGTGATAAAAAAGTTTGTCTCTCTCAGTTAAATGATCAGATAGGTGTGTAATTTATGTATTAGAGAAATATGGTACCGATGTGTAAAGTTGTATAAGCAAATACCATATTAGCTAGGGCTCCTTGTGCTTGCCACACACATGGTACACAAAGTAAGCGTGTACCCCCCTGGGGATTATTGTAATTATACCCTCAGGTGTTACAGATTACAGCAATGGAATGAAATGTATCACGGAAAACTTTCTTTGTAATTCAAAAATCTTTAAAAATAAATGTTTTAAGTACAAAATTAATCACTCAAATACGTGTCCTGTAGCGCTAAATATGCGTCTTGCTGTAAGATAATCTCTGTGGAAGTGTCGTAGTTATCGTCCTCCGAAAGCTAAGTTCTGCAGAAGAAAATGTACTTACCTCATGATAAACAAAAGTGAAATGCTTTGCGTATAGATATCTTAGTTATTACGCTTATTGTTGTGGTGAAGAACGTACTGTGCTGTAACGTATTGTTGTGCTACGAAAGAGGCTGTCTCATTGTAGCTATACCACAAAAGTTACTACTAAACATGTTTTACTCCCCAGAATAATACAGAAAAACTGTGCAGATATGAAACAGAAACACCGCAAACAGATTCTAAGTCTGACAAAGCATACTAGTAATGTAAAGTGAAAGTTATATGGCAAAGACAAAGTTAAAAGCCAGATTATCTTTCAATAAACGGTTTTACATGTGAAATGTCATGTAAACCTTTACTCTTCCTAGTACGCAGACTTTCAACTTCAACGCAATTATCATGTGGTATACGTCGGATTCTGTAAGGTCCATTGTAAACTAGAAAGAATTTGTGACTCAAGTGTTTCTTCTTATGTGACAATGAATGAGATTTAATGAGAACTTTAATTTCTTTGCATTTGCTTTACCGTGTAGTTTTCTCCTTTTGTCTGCTGCAGATTTTATATTTTTAAGAGCCAAATCAATTATGTCTTTGTGTCGAAGTTTACGTGTATTCGGGAAAGGTACAAGCTCTCTGATTCTGTTCGGTGGTTCTTCATTCTTTAGTACAAGAGTAGGTGGTAAAGCAGTGGAATCATGAGGCATTTCATTCAGCACATTTTGAAGTAAGTGTAAATATCTGTCCTAATGCTGATGCTTTCTGTGACAATAAAGTCTGCAAAGCTTATTGATTTCTTTCATAATCCGTTCGGAGGGGTTACAATGTGGTGAATACAATGAAATAAAAACAGGTTTGATTTTATGATTCCGAAGCATGCGTGACCAAACAGCAGATCTGAATTGCGGTCCGTTATCTGAAATGACTTTACTAACGTGTCCAACTTCACGTAAGAAATTTTTAACAAAGGCGTTGGATACAGACCGGTCAGTGGCTTTACGTAACGGAGTGAAAGAAACAAATTTTGAAGTAAGTTCAAAAGCGACTAGAACGTACGAAAATCCATTCGATGTTCTGACAAGGGGTCCCAAGAGATCAACAGCAGCAAATTCTTTTAATTTAGCAGGAATAATAGGAAACAACGGAGCACGATGTGAGATAGTAGATGGTTTCGCCTTTTGACAAAGTTTACAACTAGGCAAGACTCTTCGAATTCTCTTTTCCATATTGTTAAAATAACAAGTCGTTCGAAGAATATGATAACATTTTCGTGGGCCAAAATGTGCATAGCTGAAATGAATGTACCAAATGAGCTTATTAACAAAATCGTCTGGAATGCAAAGTACCCATAGCTTGTCATCAACAGTGCAGCGTTTGAACAGTATGTTGTTTCTAACCAGATAATAATGCCGAATCTGTGTGTGTGTGTCTTTTCATGCCATTTGCTTTTGATATCTTTCCAAATCGGATCTTTATCTTGTTCATGAGCAATGTCCTTTAAAGATGTGGTAATGAAGTTTTCAAAGGCGACTTTCTGAATGTAAAGAATACTGAAATTTTTCTCGAGGGTGCCTTCTGTGTTACTTTTCTCAAGCCCAGCCGGTGCGCGTGACAGTGCGTCCGCAACAATGTTCTCCTTGCCGGGAATGTAGACTATTGTGAAGCGGAATTCTTGCAGAAACAATGCCCAACGTTTTAACCTGTCATGATTTAATTTTTAAGACATAAGAAATTGTAATGCATGATGATCACTGTATACTTTTACGTGCTTGCCAGAAAGAAAGAAACGGAATTTGTTAAATGCCCAAACGATAGCTAAAGCTTCTAATTCAGTAACGGAATAATTTTTTTTCAGATTTTGTTAGCACTCGGCTAACAAAAGCAATGGTTTTCTGAACAGTAGTGTCATTTTCTATGGCTTCTTGAAATAAGTGGGCACCAAGACCGACTTTAGAAGAATCCGTGCTAAGGCAGAAATCTTGTGACAGATCTGGATGAGCTAGTATTGGCGCATGGAGTAACGCTTCTTTCAAAGAATTGAATTCCAACAGTGCTTGTTCGTCCCAGTTCCAAATAGTATTTTTTCCAGTGAGAGAACAAAGTTTTGGTGTAACTAGAATTTGCATATTCAGAAAACGACGGTAAAAATTTACGAGACCTAGAAAACTGCGGACTTGTCTTTTTGTGGATGGAACTGGAATGGCTCTGATTGCTTCTAACTGTTCAGGATCCGGCTGAATGCCTTCAGAAGGAATAATATGTCCCAAAAACTTCACCTTTGACCTACCGAATTCAGACTTTTCCAAGTTAACTGTAATTCCAGATTCTGCAAAAATACGTAACAAACTGTTGAGGATGCGGTTATGTGCTATTAGAATATCGTCCACATATAAGGTGATGTGACGTTTTAAGAACTCAGGTAATATGGAATTTAACCCGCGAATGAATGCTGCTGAAGAAATGTTCAAACCAAAAGGAAGTTTCCGAAACTGATAACAAACGCCGAAACAAAGGAAAGCTGTGTATTTTCTACATTCTGGATGAAGTTCGATCTGATAAAAGCTGGATCTGAGATCAATGGAAGACAACACTTTTACACCATTAAAATTTTGAAGAAGTTCTTCCATCGTCTGCGGCCTATCTGTTTCAGGAATGGTGATAGTATTAATTTGTCTCGAATCTAAGACAAGCCTGATCGATCCATTTTTTTTCTCAACAACATGTAATGGATTGTTGTATGAGCTTACTGCAGGCTCAATAATGCCCTCGTCAAGCATAGATTGTTGGTTTGTTGGCGTACATCTACACTTTTTCCAAAGATTGCACCTTGTAATATAATCTTACGTAACGGAAGTGTGGGGCAATCGTTCGATTTGTTGCACTTGCTAAAAGCTGTTTCACTGATTACTGAAATGGGACTGCCAGAGTCAAGTACTGCCGTAAATTTTACGTCATTTACAGTAATGTGAATCACAGGATACGCAATGTTGTTACGTGTTACGTCGTGTTCCTGGAGTAAGATGTCCCTAATGTCTTCCATTTTTACGTAATTACTAGCTACGGCAGCTGCGTCGTCAGTTTCATAAGTACGTTTTGTGGCTGCCAGCGGTGTGAGTCATTGCCTATTGTCTCTTTGTTGGCGCGCGTCGTTATTGGGATTTGGAGACCTAACTTCTAGAAATTCGCCTTGCGATAGGGCTCTGCTCTGTTTAAATCCCGCCAGTTCTGATGCAGTTCAGGTCTGTCGTTACGATCATATCGTCTGTCGTCATGTCGGTAGTTCCTGTAGCTTCTTTCTTGTCGGTTAAGTGGTGGAGAATTTCTCCCTGAATCGTAACTGCGCGCTGGACTGTTGCGTCTGAAATTATTCTGTCTCCCGTGATAATAATTGTTCTGGTTGCCAAATTGTCTGTTTCTATGATTGTCTCTGTCATATTCATTACTACGGAAATGCGATCTTTCTCTGTAACTATTACTCTGCCAGTGGTTGTCATACGGGTGGTGTCTGTTTTGGTCACGATTTACGTTGTAAGAATAGGCTTGTCATGGCCATTTATTGTTTCTGTCGTCACGGAATTGTGACGGATGTGACCTGTAGTGATTGTTTTCCTGTTTTCGCATCCCGCGACTGTCTGTGTCAATTTCTAATTCTTGTAAGAGTCCCTCAAAAGCTTCAATGTCGTCTTTGCAACGTCCTGCCAAAATAATATGCCGTAAATGTTCAGGTAATTTGATTAAGCAAATGCGGATGAGTTCTGAGGGGCTGTATGGGTTTGACAGGTACTGATTCTTGTGCAACATGTCTTCAAAATATTTGACAAGACTGGAAAATTCAGATTGTTCAAAGTGTTTCATCATGATGATGCTATGTTTTACTCGGTGTTGTGTAGCTTGTGACCAATATGCTGAGAGGAACGCATGGTAAAATTCTCCTTCACTGTGACAATCGTGAATGACCGATCGCATTCTTACAGCTGGTTCATTCTCCAAGTAGCCACACATAAATTCTAACCTGTGCTCCAATGACCAGTTGGGAGGAAAACAATGAGAGAATTGATGGAGCCACGCTTGTGGATGAATGTCGTTGGCAGAATTCTTAAATGTTTTGAATTTACGTGTAATAATGAACAACTTATAGTCAAAATCATCATGTCGGCGAGTCGCATGTCGGTCATTGTTACGTCGTGTCGGCGGTTCCATCTCAAAATTCGGTGCACATTGCCAATTTCTTTCATAACTTCCGAAATGCCCTGTGTTATTATTTTGTGGCTGTTCCGTATTTCTATGTCCCTCTTCCCGTATTGGAGCGCGAGTGGCCTCTGAAATACGTAATGCTTGTATTACCTGTGTCAGCTGATCTTGTACTTCCTGGATTTCTATTTGGTGTTGCGTATTAATTTGATTCTGATTTTGTTTGAATTTCCTAATTTGTTCGCACTCTTCTGTGTCATTAAAGACTACAGGTTTTGTGTCATTCAGATTATCATCTACCTTCGCAGATAAATTATTTAGCTGATCTGAAAGTTCAACTACTTTCTCTGATAATGAACTAATTTCCTCCATGTGTCTTTCTGAACCAATTTTCAGAGTATCTACTGTGTCCTTTAAGTTTTCCTGAGTTTTTGCAAGTTGCGTAACCAAATCGGTAGATGCTACTGAGTCAATTTTAGCTTGCAAGGTCTCATGATTTTCATGAACAATGGTTTGCAGTTCTTTTATGGCTGCTTCGTGATTCTGTAATGCATTTTCATACCGCGAAAAAATAGGTTGAAAATGCTCACAAATTTGTGTTTTTACGTCATTACAGACTTTTTGACATTTCAATTCAATGTTATGTAACTCAGTAGTTAAATCCTCAAGTGTTTGTTCAAGTGTGGTGTGAAGATTTTGTTCCATTGCGTCTAACTGTTGCTGTGTTTGTCTCTGGTGTTGTTCCATTGTGTCCAACTTTTGAAGCTTTTGCTGTGTTTGTCTCTGATGTTGTTCCATTGTGTCTAACTGTTGCTGTGTTTGTTTCTGATTTTGTTCCATTTTTTGCATTAATTGCAATAATAATGTATTAGTGTCTGGAATCTGTTTCTCTATGATTTTTGGCAGTGCATTATCACCGGCAACATTCACATTTTGACAAGCAGAAAATGTGTCTTGACTCATTTGAGAAAACGGTGAGGACCCAAAACCTAAGTCTACAGTATTTGCAATATTGTGTTCTGTCATTTCGGATTCCTGAGGCGAGCTGTTGCCGACCGATCGATCGATAATGCTTCCCTGTTCACTAATTGTTTCACCGTCTACACCGTTATTTGCCGCCCGCTCCGTTTCCCTATGCACAATTACCAAATTACTACATTGAATATTAGTTAATTCATTACATGGTGGCGTTAACACACTGCTTTCGTCTTCACTGTCATTTCTCAGTTTACTTTGGAGCCTAGTGTTACGTTTTTCACACGCCATTATTGTCACAATATTTCACACGACAACACAGAAAAACACAATTTGAAGAGCAAAAATAGGAGAACACATTAACATAGCACTGAAAATAATATCTAGTTAACTGCAAGCGTAGCTGCGAAATACTTGGTGCAAATCTACATGCATGCCACAACTGTTTTACTGTACAACAATGAAAGGCTGCAACTAAAAAGGAGATTCTCTCTACAATTACGCGCTAGCAATAAACAAAATCTACACTAATTACACAAACTACAAGAAAAAATCAGAAGATTCCAGTGAGATATCCTTGGCTAAAGGTCGACATATGAAACGTCCCCTTTGAACAATTTATACAAGACTGTGCTTATACTGACACACAATGTTTTTAGCGCAACGCAATCTGACTTTCAGAAATCCCTACAAAGGAATGGCCCTGACTAACATTAACCTATACCTTTTACAAATCACTTACCTCACCAAAAATCTTCCTTACTCGAACTACTGCAATACAGCGAGCGCCACTACTGCCAGCTAAATAAAAGATTCGAACTACGGAAGGCACTAACTACTGATAGGGATAGTTAGCAAATGAAAGATTTTAATGGAGAACAAACAATGTATTTACCTTAATAGTCATAATATATATAGCAGTTCATGACAAATTACAAAACTCCGCCATCTCTCTCCCCACATCCACCACTGCTGGCGGCTCACCTCCAACTGCGCAACGCTACGCGCTGTTCACATCCAGCTGCCGCTGCCCAACACTACAATGGCAGACAACAATGCAAACTAGCCACAGACTGCACACAGCACAGCCAGTGATTTTCATATAGAGCGCTACGTAACGTTGCCAATAAGAAAACATAAACAGTCTACTTACACACTTTGTCTCGATCTCATTTTTTTATATACCTATATCCCCTTTCATCTATGTGATTTGATGAATTTTCTTGTTTTTGTCCATTGACTTTAACATCGCACGTTATCCAAGGGCTTCCGTTGTACTTGTATTGCCTCTTTTATCATGGACTGCGTTCACCATTCCATCTCCCAGAGCTACGTACTTGTATTCTTGCGTATTTTCTTCCACCGCTTCAGCAAAACGTTACCGTATGATCCCTTTGAGGTTTTTGACAAATTCTGGATGTTAACTTATAAACTTACCTTAATTGCCTACCATTTTGCTATCTCTTTGGTTTTACTTGACAATTCATTTGCAATAAACTACCGTGAGTCTGTTTGTGCCCTGGAGGTGTCTTAGAGTTTAATATCTAGTTTCTAAATCTCCGTCTTTTCATTATATAACGTATCTGAACCTTTCTGGTGTCTCCATGTCTATTCCACGTATGCAAATTTCTTTCATGTTTCTTAAACCAAGTGTCTGCAGTGGGTAATGTACGCTCTATGCAAAATTCTATCAGGAGGCTTCCCTTTTTATTCCTTCCTCTATTTTCTGGTACTATTTTTCTTACTCTTCTTCTTCCTTACACTGAATTCCAGTCCCTTATCACAATTAATTTTTCGCCTCCCTTAACTTTTATCTCATCACACATTCTTTAATTTCTCCATTATATGTGGTGTTAGTGGCATGTAAATCTGTGCGACAACTGTGGGTGTTAGTTTTGTGTCTATCTTGGCTACAATAATGCCAATGATAGGTTGAAGCTGGAGGTGAGTATTGTACTACTGCATTCATTCTGTCAATGACTAACACTTGCAGAATGGTTAAAATAATGACGAGCAACTGTCAGACATTTTCAGCAACAAATAAATGCCTTCTATACAAAAGGTAGTAAATTGTATTTAGATACTGTAAACTGCAGTATTAAAAGCTGTTTGGAGAGTCATAGAGAGTTGTTCTCCTCAAGTGATCGGTTTTCTACATAGTAAGGAACAATAATGAACGGTATTTCATCGAATCAGTCAACGTGAAATAAGGAAATATTAATAATGAAATATTAATAATGAAATACGAAAGTGCGGTCTAACGCGCTGTTTTCCGAGCGGGAAGGCGTGCCGATCCTCGGCATGAATCTGCCCGGCGGTTTAGTGTCGAGGTCCGGTGTGCTGGCCAGCCTCAGGATGATTTTTAAGGCGGTTTCCCATCTGTCTCGGCGAATGAGCGCTGGATCCCCTTATTCCGCCTCAGTTACACTATGCGATTGTGCGCAAACACTGTCTCCACCTCTGCTTACACGTTCCCGAAAGGGGGGAGGGGGGGGAGCGAGTCGACTGGGGACGAACCGCACAATAACCCAGGATACTGTGTGGGGCGGCGGTGGGGTGAGTGGACTGCTATAGCCTGTTGCGGGGTTGTGGACCACTGAGGGGTCCGTCGGGGACGAAGCCTTCCCGTCGTTCCCAACTTAAAACTGTTATTGGTACGTAACCTTTAGACAAAGCGGCCGAATTTAAAACTACTGAAGCTGAATATTCGAACTCGCCGTTCCGAGCCACACTGGTGTGTTTACCTCTGCATGAAGTGTCAGTTACTAATCATGTTTCTTTGGTTCTACACCCATAGCCCTGTTGTGTCTGTCACAGGTTGCTGCTAATGGTCACGGCTTCAGATGGGAATGCCAATGCTGTTTGCCACCTCGCCATGAGGGGCAGCGCATACCAGCCCTACTGACGCATGCCATATTGCTACGATCTAGTGCAGGCTCGTCCAAACTGTGCCCCTAAGACGCTAGCGCCTGCGATCGCCAGAGGCCAGCGCCCCGGGCGAATTCGTATGTTGTTGCAGTGGGCGAGCAGGGTCGCTTAGCTGACCGTAAGGTCCGCCCGCCGCGCCTCGCCGTGCCGCTGTACGCGCGCTTCGTACAAAAGCATTGATACGACACAAACAGTTAGTCAACAGACGTAAGGCTACAGTGGGTCGAGCTGGATGGTCAACAGCAGCTGACAAAAAAAAAAAAAAAAAAAAAAAACCTCAAGTATTTAAAGAAGTATTCGACTTAACGGCACTTTAATATCTGTCACAAAGATCAGTTTGAAAATCTGTCGGAAGAGGGGAAAAAAACTTATTTTGTGGGAAAAACAGTTGCGCGAGAACAGTTGTGGATTGCATTAGACAGCGTTAAGAAAGATGTGGATTTTTCAGATTATGGTCAACTCATTTGTGAATTACAAGAAGAATTTGAAAACAGCTTTATGGAGATAAGTTAGCTTCAACGGGCCTTAAATTTATTTGTTCGCCCATTTTCCCTTCGGGCAGAGGACGTCTGACAAGTGTTGCAACTAGAGATGATTGACCTGCGGTGCGATATCCGCCAGAAGGATCACTTTCTTGTGTGTAAAACTTTGAATGACTTTTACAGCTGTTTTCCATGAGAGAAGTATCTTCTTTTGCACAAGTACGCGGCCAAAGTTCTCTCGATGTTTGGTTCCATGTATATTCATGAGTGCTTTTTTCCCATTTAAAGCTTGCTAAAACTAAGAACCGTCACTACTTAGCGATAAAAATTTGACTAATTCTTTGAGGTTAGCAGTCTCTCGACATATTGTATCAAACCTAGACAAAATCATTTCCTCGAAAAAGGAAAACGTGTATAAATATTGTCTTCTCTAACAACGTTGACTGTAGGGATTAAAGATCTTTATAACCTTAATTCTATTTGTTAGTATGTTTTCAAACTTGGTCAATTAAAACTATTGCGTCCAAAACAGCAAACTGAGGATCCTTAAAAAGGATACGAAAAATTGTAGTACGAAGTACAAAAAAAAAAAAAAAAATTACTTGCAGCTACTAACAGTAAGAATATGACTCTATATCCCTTACGTAAAATTATTTCTAAAATAGTTCATTTAAGAAATTGGTATATCTTTTAGAAGACCCCTATTGTACATATGACGCGTGTGCATGTGCAGTACTAATAGACTCAACCTGTGGGTCAGAAAACTACTAAATTTTTCTTCGATTCTTGTTTTGGTTATTGTTTTCTAAAACTTTGTGTAGTAATTCTGCCACACGAGCATTAATTGAAGGGCTTATTTCAGTAGTGGTACAAGTCCATTTTTGTTCATATTCAGATACAGAGTCCTGAATTTAAATGAGCGCTGAAAAATCTGCAATAGAGATACCAGAAATACTCAAGCATATGGCTTCTTGCTACAGATGAACCTTTCTTTCTGTTTGTTTGGCTCATTGATTTCAGAAGCATTGTAGACAGAAAAGTGGCGATAATGGACTTGTACCATTATTGAAATAAGCCCTTCAGTTGTTACCTAAACAGTAAATGGTTTGCTTGTTTTACCGCTCATCGTCCACATTTACAGAGCTGCGCTTCCTTTGCTATTCTGTTTACGTTGGATCTGACCGCGGGACGGTCCAGCTCAGAACAGTGCTGTGCGGTCTCACTCGCTCCGCAGCGTCTCTCTCTCTGTCGCTGCTATGGCGACCTAGCGACACATGGTCGCTTACGGGGCGCTGAACTACACTGCCTTCCGCACGTGGGGCGCGGCCGCGCCGGGCGCAGTTGTGGATAAGCCTGATCTACTGGGAACCTATGTTCACGTCGAGGGTGGAGCAGTTCTATTATATATGAAAGCTGCTACTTACAAAACAACCGCCTTTCATGCTTTCCACCTCAGGAATGCTATACACTTTTCGGCCCAGCTATCTTATGGTCCCAATGTTTTGGTCGAGTGGGTGACGGCAAGTGGCATGCAAATACCGTTCACCATTTTGAGGAATGTGGTAGACTGATCAGCTTGCACAAACTGTGCGTTACATTGCGCTAGACTCAGAGCAGGGACTGGTGGCATCATCTTATGGCTTTGTCTGCGATCTAACCCGAATGCTGGAAGCCAAAATAAAGCCGATTAGTCCTTCTTTTCATGGGCTCAAGGTGGTTCGGAGTTCAAAGGACTCATAGACTAACATAAGAACCCCACATAGACGCTTATGTCGTGCGCTCTGTGTTATTCACAGAGCGACCCTTCTGATGATTAAGCTCTCCCATTGGTACATAGGATGTGTAGGAGGTCTCACAACTGAAAATTTTACCTCTGTGTGATTGCCCTGAGACGTCCTGCCGCCAGTTTCTACCGCGTATTCCCGCTGTCAAGTACGCCCATTACCCACATACGTGGGACCAGATAGTCCAAACAGTGTAAGTTCAGTGTTCGACCCTATGGAGGGGTGTCACGGTTTAATACTGTCCCACCACCCAATGGAAATATAGCTTGCCATCACGTTTCTTTCTGACGTCCCACGGGTGCCTATAAGAGTAGGCCAACTAATAATAAGAACAGTAAAATATATAACAACTTTAATATGACAATGACAAATTGTTAATGAAATTTGGTAGCACATTACTCTAGCCTGTCATCCAACAAATTGCAGTTCCTTAAATTTCAAAATTACATATGACATGAAACTGATTTGAGAACGACAAGGTGGAACCACTTTGACAAAATCGTAACTTACACAATTTAATGTCACCAAATTCAGCCACTCAGCGTGGCAATTATGAAAACAGGTCTGTAGACGATGGACAAGAGAGCGCGTAAATAGGAGTAATTCTGATTTTTTCCCTCGGCGTTTCTGCCTAAGTTCGAGAAAGTCTTTCTGACATATTTAACAAGGGATCCATTCAGGATAAGGTCGCAAAAGGTCAATGCTGTTCACGGCATTCGACGTCCCACGTATTGTCTACCATGCAACCACAATATTGACCGACAATGACAGCAGGGGCGGGAGTATCCAATGATGAGCTCAGCATGAGGCTACGGAGCGCAGTGGACCTACTTAGTCAGCGAGTAACTCACAACTTTATTATAGTGCTCGTGATGTTGACACAAAGCAGAGCAATGGCAACGATAGCCGGCTGGTGTGGCCGAGCGGTTCTAGGCGCTACAGTCTGGAACCGCGTCACCGCTACGGTCGCAGGTTGGAATCCTGCCTCGGGAATGGATGTGCAAGATGTCCTTAAGTTAGTTAGGTTTAAGTAGTTCTACGTTATAGGAGACTTATGACTTCAGAAATTAAGTCCCATAGTGCATAGAGCCATTTGAATTTGAATGGCCACGATAAACTATGCAAACGTTCCATTATATCTACAACAATAGGTGCCGAAGTTAACATTTGTTAGAAAGTAACCCAATGAATTTCGCAGACTGAGGAAGAAGTTGCAGATGGAATACTAGCGTTTCTGGAAGATGGGTTATTGGAATGTGTGGTTTCGTGCACGCCCGACTGTGCGGACAATGACATGAGGAGTATAATGATGACGTTAAGTGCTTAACAAGTGATATTGAAACAAATGTGGAACCATGTAATTCATCACCCTTGTCCGACAGGGAGCTACAAATTCCGTCTCCAGTGTAACGTAGTAAACGACAATAATCGACCAAGGACGGGTACTAAACAAAATTACGTACATGGAAGGTCTCCACAGATTTCGATTAAGTCCGCAGAAGTATGGCCGTGTAGTGCATAAGAAGAACTACGGATATTCAAAGAAGAGGAAGCC
Source organism: Schistocerca cancellata (assembly GCF_023864275.1). Taxonomy (NCBI): domain Eukaryota; kingdom Metazoa; phylum Arthropoda; class Insecta; order Orthoptera; family Acrididae; genus Schistocerca; species Schistocerca cancellata. The sequence continues at coordinate 281,605,515 of NC_064631.1, read as the reverse complement.
TCACTTGTTAGAAAAACTGGTGTTTGCACGTTTCATCGAAGCTCGATACAATTTGCAGGACGTGCATGACAGTGACCTACTACGTTATGAACAAAATTACGCGCGCCATGGATTACAGTGATTTCAACGGAAGCAGTGGAAGGTTGCATAACTACAAACAGCGCTACAGAAGTGTAGGACGTAAGGTAACGAAATTTCGAACGCACTGCACATTCAGCCCAAAAACTGTAAATGAGATAGAGAAACTTATCCCATCGTTCAGTAAGAAACTTCGGCCAATTGGGATTTGAAGAGGAAATGAATGTGAATGGAATCCTAGAAATTAGAGGTACTAAGAGAGTTGTATCAAGACCAAATAACACTGCTGCCTTAACGCACTCATAAACAATTATGCCGACTGTTAATCTGGATGGCAAATGGGCTGGAAAGTTGTTCACTGTACTGCGAAAAGTTGGAGGTGTTCTGCCTCCTACTATTCTCTCTCGTGTGCATGATCTTGCAAGGGTAGTATGGAATATTTACGTCACAACAACAAAGAGCGGGAAAAACAGAGTAATAAAACTATAACTAGGATATGAGCACTACTATCAGCAAATAGCTGTTCCAAAAAACTCTTTTTGCTTAATTTCAGTTGTGTGTGTATAAACCATACTCCTTTGTAGCAAACATTTCGTTCTGAAGGAAGTGTGTGACATTGCAGTTCATACCAGCTGGAACCACTCGACAAATTCAGCCTCTGGATGTTTTTTTTCCCGTGCTTATAAAAAATATACTATCGCACTATCTGCAGCTAGCCCTTAAAGGGTTGTCAGTTTCACGATAAACTCCACAAGAGGATGTTTCACTTTCGGTTGCATAGCATCACATTCTATCCGTTTTCCTCACCCCTTTACACCACTGTGATTCTATATGCATTCTTTAATGTGGATACCTAGCTGAACGTTCTGCATTGTCTGTAGCTCCCAAGGCCTTCAGTCTTGACAGTGTGAACGTCTGAGATCACTTTGGCGACCCATTTTCCATTCGGTGTTCATGGTACCAGTTAATAGTTTGCTTTGAACGTTTCTTGAATATCGACGGTGTCCATTTTGTAAAGTGGGCATAGATTCCATAGAGGGTTGATCTCTGCACCTCCGGCACCCTCATTTCCTGTTGCACTCCTGGTGCACATGGTGAGTCATTAACAGTTGATATTTTTCCTGTATAATAATTGTTAATACAATACTTTCAAATGAGCCTTACTAAAGATTGAATTTGTGATTTCGCACTGAAGGGGTTCCTTGCAAGTAGGGACCTCTTCTGTTCTGTATTGCATTACTCAGCTTATTGGTGTTTGCTGTATCTACTGGTGGACTCACGAACTTTGTCGGGTGTGTTGTTGACAGCAAGCATAATCTTCTTTTGAATTGGCGGCTATTCATTTTTGGAACATATTCTGCAGCTGGACCACGCCGCAAACCCATCAACGTGGGAAAAATTCAAACAATCAACTGAAAAGTATCCTATGTAAAATATGCCATGTAATTTTCTGTAACTTATACTCATTTGAGAACCCTTAGTTGTTTTGCCACCTGATTCTCCGAAAGTTAACCGAGAATCTTGGAAATTGGCGTACACAAAAGTAAAAACGTGTTTAGCGAAATATCAAATTTTCACCGCGGTGGGGGTGGGGTGGGAGGCTGGCGGTAAGAACACTTTCCCCGCCTCCTCCTGCTTACCCTTAAATCCGTGTCTGCATGTGAGCGAACACTGTTTTACCCAGGGGCTTTTTTGTGTGCCTAGAGAGCACTAGACATACTAATTAATACCATGGTGTCTGTGATCCAGTACCTCAAAGAACGTTTAGTCTCCAATGAGGAAAGAATGGGACACAATAAAAATCTAAAAGATCGAGAAATTGTGGATATTGTACACAGATTGATCGTTTTATGTGGGCGGCCTGAAATTTCCTAGGAACTATCAGACTAGCCACTTTTCCATGAACTGAACCTTGCACAGTAACAGTAGACTTCTTTAGTTATTTATTCTCCCATAACCATCTTCGTGGCTAAATATCTTAATCAGAAGATAATTGGCCTCGTTACTTATAAAGAGGTCAAAATCTGAGAACTGAGTTCATAATTATGATTGCTATGGCACATTTTTCACTATATTCTTCATTTTTGTAGTGCAAATTATTTCGGATTCCTAGATGATTAAAATATATCTGGAAAACTGGGAAACTGACACTCGATCAAAAATGAGACAGCTCCACACTTGGCACAAAAATGGCAGGAAATATAAGAAATTGAATTAATTATGCAGACATCGATAACCAACAACTTTTATCTTTCGTGCTACGCAGCTTTGCGGCGTTGCCCTGAGTTACTTACTTTGGACCATCTTCCGTGCTTGCTGACTGAATCCCCCAGGTACAGAGTGATCGGTGCCCGAAACGGTGCTGTTGTTTACAATTCCTTAGCCACTGCAGTAACTATCTCGGAAAAGAAGTGTTGGTGTAATATTTGGAGATAGAGATCGACGAAGAATTGCAGTCAAACGCTTAAAAATCCGAGCACAAAATGATGGCAGATACCAGAATGAATGCAGGGTTCTGACCCAAAGTTTAAAGGCTGAGTCGACAACGGCGTAGCACTCCTCGATCAGACAAATTCACACTTTCTCCTTATTCCTCCGACTGCCCTCTCACACTATCCCAGCACTATCTCTTCTCTGTTTTCTCCTCTACTCATTGACTACTGACGGTCCAGTCTCTGTTTGTCCATTGTTTATACACTATTTTCTTGGCCTACGCGAAATATAGTCGCAGATACGAATATGGACCACCTTCATTCATCCATGCGTGTCCGAAGGAACTTTGGATCGTGTTTCTGAACACCGTAGGTACTGCAATATCGTATTTAACCGCCGACACCGGGCAAGCGGCTTTCAATTAAAGTGTCTCACCTGTACGTGAAAGTATATAACGAAAGTGCGAGTAAGACATGTGGTTGACAACATATGGAAGTTTCGATCTGGCCGTGAGTCGTGCGCGGATAGTCTAATAGTAAGCTGACCGCTCGCTATAATCGGATTATCCGAGTCTTGTGCGGGTCCAGCACAAGTTTTTATTGTCTTTCCACTATACAGCTGACGATTGTTCATATTCGCAACTGTAAATACATATATTGTACACTCCTGGAAATGGAAAAAAGAACACATTGACACCGGTGTGTCAGACCCATCATACTTGCTCCGGACACTGCGAGAGGGCTGTACAAGCAATGATCACACGCACGGCACAGCGGACACACCAGGAACCGCGGTGTTGGCCGTCGAATGGCGCTAGCTGCGCAGCATTTGTGCACCGCTGCCGTCAGTGTCAGCCAGTTTGCAGTGGCATACGGAGCTCCATCGCAGTCTTTAACACTGGTAGCATGCCGCGACAGCGTGGACGTGAACCGTATGTGCAGTTGACGGACTTTGAGCGAGGGCGTATAGTGGGCATGCGGGAGGCCGGGTGGACGTACCGCCGAATTGCTCAACACGTGGGGCGTGAGGTCTCCACAGTACATCGATGTTGTCGCCAGTGGTCGGCGGAAGGTGCACGTGCCCGTCGACCTGGGACCGGACCGCAGCGACGCACGGATGCACGCCAAGACCGTAGGATCCTACGCAGTGCCGTAGGGGACCGCACCGCCACTTCCCAGCAAATTAGGGACACTGTTGCTCCTGGGGTATCGGCGAGGACCATTCGCAACCGTCTCCATGAAGCTGGGCTACGGTCCCGCACACCGTTAGGCCGTCTTCCGCTCACGCCCCAACATCGTGCAGCCCGGCTCCAGTGGTGTCGCGACAGGCGTGAATGGAGGGACGAATGGAGACGTGTCGTCTTCAGCGATGAGAGTCGCTTCTGCCTCGGTGCTAATGATGGTCGTATGCGTGTTTGGCGCCGTGCAGGTGAGCGCCACAATCAGGACTGCATACGACCGAGGCACACAGGGCCAACACCCGGCATCATGGTGTGGGGAGCGATCTCCTACACTGGCCGTACACCACTGGTGATCGTCGAGGGGATACTGAATAGTGCACGGTACATCCAAACCGTCATCGAACCCATCGTTCTACCATTCCTAGACCGGCAAGGGAACTTGCTGTTCCAACAGGACAATGCACGTCCGCATGTATCCCGTGCCACCCAACGTGCTCTAGAAGGTGTAAGTCAACTACCCTGGCCAGCAAGATCTCCGGATCTGTCCCCCATTGAGCATGTTTGGGACTGGATGAAGCGTCGTCTCACGCGGTCTGCACGTCCAGCACGAACGCTGGTCCAACTGAGGCGCCAGGTGGAAATGGCATGGCAAGCCGTTCCACAGGACTACATCCAGCATCTCTACAATCGTCTCCATGGGAGAATAGCAGCCTGCATTGCTGGGAAAGGTGGATATACACTGTACTAATGCCGACATTGTGCATGCTCTGTTGCCTGTGTCTATGTGCCTGTGGTTCTGCCAGTGTGATCATGTGATGTATCTGACCCCAGGAATGTGTCAATAAAGTTTCCCCTTCCTGGGACAATGAATTCACGGTGTTCTTATTTCAATTTCCAGGAGTGTATTTCATAAGAGCTGTGGTCGCCTCGGTGCCTATTCCTTCGCATATGCATGCATGTCCGAAGGAACTTTTCGCCGTATTTCTGAACAACACAGGTATTGCAGTATCATATTATTGTATTTTCTGTTCAAGTTGCACTATGACTGACGTATTATTGTCTGTCTGATCCATTATCTACTATTCTATAGACAGTTCTTTGGCTGCTTCAACTTTGCGGTTTTGTTAGTTGTTGCCCCCATCGCTGTCCTCCAGGGCACTGAATTTTCCATCGTACTGGCTTCGTCATTGATGGGTTCAATTTGCAATCCCACCCAATAATCGTATCTCCCAGTTCTTATATAGGGGTGAAAATTCCCGATACTGCGGTGACTGACATGTGACCCGTGAACTTGTAAAGCATACGTGCATTCCCTTCATGTGTTTAAGCCAAGTATTACGCACATTTTTGCGATCGGGAATGCTCAGTAGCAGCCAGGATACATGTACAAAGACAATTAAGCGTCAGCAAGGAACATTAGTGATGAAATCATAGGAGTCAACTTTGCGCAACCTTAATAGGGATCACATCCGACTATTCGGGAGTAGGATCTTACAGTCTGAGACAGTGTTCCGAGACAAACTTCCGTCACAATGTCCGCAAACGTGACGTCAAATCCGCCTAGCAAAACAGCGATCTGAACGGCCATTGGCTGAAAATTCATATATATATATATATATATATATATATATATATATATATATATATATATAGGGTGAGTCACCTAACTTTACCGCTGGATATATTTCGTAAACCACATCAAATACTGACGAACCGATTCCACAGACCGAACGTGAGGAGAGGGGCTAGTGTAATTGTTTAATACAAACCATACAAAAATGCGCGGAAGTATATTTTTTAACACAAACCTACGTTTTTTAAATGGAACCCCGTTAGTTTTGTTAGCACATCTGAACATATAAACAAATACGTAATCAGTGCCGTTTGTTGCATTGTAAAATGTTAATTATATCCGGAGATATTGTAACCTAAAGTTGACGAATTCGCACGCAATTGTGCAATCACGTCATCAACACAGATTTTCTGTGAACGTTTGGGCAGGCATTGTTGGTAATGTTTTGATTGGGCCCCATGTTCTTCCACCTACGCTCAGTGGAGCACGTTATCATGATTTGATACGGGATACTCTACCTGCGCTGCTAGAACATGTGCCTTTACAAGTACGACACAACATGTGGTTCATGCACGATGAAGCTCCTGCACATTTCAGTCGAAGTGTTCGTACGATTCTCAACAACAGATTCGGTGACCGATGGATTGGTAGAGACGGACCAATGCCATCGCCTCCACGCTCTCCTGACCTCAACCCTCTTGACTTTCATTTATGAGGGCATTTGAAACTTCTTGTCTACGCAACCCCGGTACTAATTGTAGAGACTCTTCGTGTTCGTATTGTGGACGGCTGTGATACAATACGCCATTCTCCAGGGCTGCATCAGCGCATCAAGGATTCCATGTGACGGAGAGTGTATGCATGTATCCTCGCTAACGGAGGACATTTTGAACATTTCCTGTAACAAAGCGTTTGAAGTCACGCTGGTACGTTCTGTTGCTGTGTGTTTCCATTCCATGATTAATGTGATTTGAAGAGAAGTAATAAAATGAGCTCTAACATGGAAAGTAAGCGTTTCCGGACACATGTCCACATAACATATTTTCTTTCTTTGTGTGTGAGGAATGTTTCCTGAAAGTTTGGCCGTACCTTTTTGTAATACCCTGTATAGGAAACGAGCGAAGTGTCCTTATTGGCTGAGGGATAAAGGTGGGGTCTCTCTTGCTCTCTTGTCCGTCGGAAAACCAGGTAGAGTTAATAGCGAGGCGCCACTCGAAACGCGCGGTCCAGTAACCAGGGCGGCGCTAAAAGAACGATCGCGAGCAAATAGTTCAGCTGTTAAACAAGATATAAAGTGAAGTTATTAGTTATCAGTGAACGCCACGTGTCGTGGGCAGTGTGTATGACGATTACGGAAAGTCAGAAAGGTGTTAATGTGTTGTAAAGGGTTGAATAACGGCGTAGCCCAGAGCCACCATATTGCAAATTCGGCGATGTGTGTGACTCAAAGTATTGTCATTATTAAAACGAGTATAGTACAAATCGTTGTTGACATTTAACAACTGGCATCCCGAAACACTCCACTTCAGCAGGATTACCTGGCGCCTGAGCGGAACTACTGTGCGACGAGGGACTTACCGAAGCAGCAAGACACCAGGTTAGTGATACAGAAACCAGAGAAGTAAGGCAGAGTCACTTCCTTCTCTCTATGCCAGTGAGGGTGTTGTAAACTCCTGTTTCATTCTCCCGCTGTTCCTTGTAGAGGCAGTTCCCATCAGTGGCCGCAATCTCACCAGCAAATTGTACATCCATAGGCACTACTTCAACTATATGTCTGCATTGCTCTGAGTTGTCAAGAAAGCAGCCATCCAACAGTAAACCCACTCACTAACAACAGCAATACATGTGATACACTCAAATGTTTGCAAGTGATTGTGACTTGGCGGCATCTCTCTTGCCGTACATCAAACTCTACACAAGGAACCCTTCCCAAATGTGACACACGTTGCAGTTAAGCTGTCTCTGCCTTGCTTATGGACGCAGCTTAAGTTTCTCTCGTCCTCAATGCCTGGCGGTAGCCTTCCACTTTTTTTTTAAATTAATGTTCGTGTTTGTTCGTTGCATTTAGTGGTGGCGGACGTCACGCGACACCCGTTCAAGTTCATGGTTGATCCCATCACTCAGTTTTTTATGAGAGCAACCAGCCTTGTCACCAAACAGGCTTAGCTACCGGGCCGGCGAACCATTAGGCTATCCGCGCACAAGTCACGGCCAGACCAAAACTTCCATATGTCGTTAACCGTGTGTGAACAATTTGTATTCGTACATTTTCCGGTTTATCGCGAGTGGTCGCCTTGCATTTAGGCTACCCGAGAATGCCCCAAAGCGTACATGTCGAAGGAGCATTGCACTGTGCTTCTGGTCAACACATAAACTGCAATATCGTACAATGAAAATGTTTCTTCAGTGGTGAATAGTCAAAGACGGACATTCATAGAATTTCAGCAGTTGTAAAGGGGCTATATAGAAATGAAGGACAAATGTGTATGTGATTCCGAGAAAATTGTTTCATTATCTGCTACGGGTCCTTAATAGTTTTCTTCCTTAAACACAGACAACTAGTAAATGTAGAAAGGGTGTAACAGTATTTAAATTACACATCTCAGATGGTGCATGAATACCCATCGAAAAGGAACTTTCACGTTGTGGTTTTTCACAAAATACCTACAGCTCAGTGACCTCTTTATTCAGTCTTTGTTACCCCGTTTCATGCACGTATTATGGGAACAGCATAAAGAATGCCATTTCGAAAGACAAATTTGGGAACACACTAGTGGCTGGATAATGAAAGTGGAAATTTCATTTTCTAAGAAAGTACTTGTCCTTTACTACCAGTGTGTTAACAGCGGACGTCCTGTGTGTTTGGAGCCACAGAGAATCGCTGAGTACTACTTGGCGGCTGTGTGCTTAGCTTAGGGGATTTGTCAACACTGCTTGAGGCTCTGGAAACAGAGGACGTACGCCGTTGTTTCGGAGAAGACTGCAGTACCTGGAACATCGTAATACGCGGATCACACACTGAAGTAACGAGCCCTTGCTGTGCAATTATGACTGTGGGTCGCCTACAGCGAACACGCTGTAGAACATCCCAGGTCTTGCAGTGCTTTCACTATTTATTAAATGGTGTCGCAACTGATGCTGTATGTTTTCAAGAGACTGCCTTTTTGTATTTGTAGTTCATTATCTAAAATTCTCCTCTCTAGTTGAGTACTGTACTCTTTAGGAGCAACGTAAGACTCAACACTTACCTCTCGAACTGTGGTATCCGCTCCACACAATAATTAGATACTCTTACCTACAGAGGCAACACGACTCAGGTGCCACGTTAAGTCGTGTTACTGAAAATCCGAGTCATTGTTAAATACGTAACAGCCCCAAAGTTCATGTAAGATCGTTGTATGTCACCTAGATTAGATGTCGGCATAATTAAATAACACAAAAATCCATTTACACAGCAGTAACAACAGAGGATTAATTGGACATATTCTACGCATTTGCCATAAAAACTGAATTTTACAAACTGCGATGGTTATAAAACTGATCATAAGTCAATGTAAAGCGATATTAGGAGACAACTAAAAGGATAAAAAATCTAACTTCAAAATAATTACGGACATTGAACTGTGTATGAGTCAGCGAACTAGTATACAGATTCACAATGTAGATGACTCAGCCGGCCGGTGTGGCCGTGCGGTTCTAAGCGCTTCAGTTTGGAACCGCGTGACCGCTACGGTCGCAGGTTCGAATCCTGCCTCGGGCATGGATGTGTGTCATGTCCTTAGGTTAGTTAGGTTTAAGTAGTTCTAAGTTCTAGGGGACTGGTGACCTTAGAAGTTAAGTCCCATAGTGCTCAGAGCCTTTTTTTTTTTTAGATGACTCACAATAGACCCAGTAATAGGTAAAGTAATATTTCAATTAATAACTCAAAATGGTTCAAATGGCTCTTAGCACTTTCGGACTTAACTTCTGAGGTCATCAGTCCCCTAGAACTTAGAACTACTTAAACCTAAGTAACCTAAGGACATCACACACATGTATGCCAGAGGCAGGATTCGAGCCTGCGACCGTAGCGGTCACGCGGTTCCAGGCTGTAGCGCCTAGAACCGCTCGGCCACACCGGCCGGCAATTAATAATTCATAATTTCCTTTTGTATATAATTCTTTCCTTCTAAAGTTGTCCAGGACGTTTTTAATTTTTATTGTTTTATTAATTTATTATATTAACACAAACTCCTCTTCGATAGACGAAATTTTGAATCAGCAAAATCTACCTGCATTACATTACTCGAATTTTATCACAGAATATGGTTAAAGAAAAATTCCAATTAAGTTATATATGACGGTAGTATCTGTTCCCGAAAGAACAGTTACCGTGGATGACCATGCAGCTTTGCTAGAAATGAAATGATAATTAAATGGACACCCTAGCTGCAAATAGGCGTTGATGTACTTCATTGGGGATATATTGAAAGTGTGTGCCCCGACCGGGACTCGAACCCGGGATCTCCTGCTTACATGGCAGACGCTCTATCCATCTGAGACACCGCGGGCACATAGGATAGCGCGTCTGCAGGGACTTATCCCTTGCACGCTCCCCGTGAGATCCACATTCCCGACATGTCCACACCACGACATTCGTAGTGCGCCTAATAGATGTTTGCCCATCATACTCATTACTCGTGGCAGATTAATCTACCAAGTCCCGTACGAGTTCGGGCATAGCATGTGCGTCCGCACAAGAAGGTCAATGGCCGGGAAGCCATATTTTAACTATATATGACGGTAGTATCTGTTCCCGAAAGAACAGTTACCGTGGATTACCATGCAGCTTTGCAAGGGATAAGTCCCTGCAGACGCACTATCCTCTGTGCCCGCGGTGGATCAGATGGATAGAGCGTCTGCCATGTAAGCAGGAGATCCCGGGTTCGAGTCCCGGTCGGGACATACATTTTCAACATGTCCCCAATGAAGTACATCAACGCCTGTTTGCAGCTAGGGTGTCCATTTAACTATCACTTCATTCCAATTAAGTTAATGGTCTGGAGGAGCCCATATTTTCACTGATGAAATACACAGTACTCGTACACATTGCGCATCTTAGTGATATGTCACTAATATGATGAGCATAACATTTAAATAACTACAGTTACCCTAATATATATGTTTACATTAGTTCGGGCACGGCAGTGGACTTGCCGCTATGGGACGGCCTCAAGGGATCCAGGTGCTAATAGGGCGCCCTACTTATACGTCTCCGGCAGACAGCAATTAGCGAGCATATTGGCTGGGGCTGTGATGGGAGCGGCTCGGCGCCAGCCGCACCAGCGTCAGCGGCGGCGGCCGGGGCTCGGCCTGCATTAGCGCGCCGCCGCCTCAAACAGCATCTGCGGGGCCCCGCACCGAGCCGCACCGCGCCGCGCTCCGCCCCTACTAGCGAGTGCTTAAACGCCAGCTGCGCCAGACCCCCCAAACTGGCTTAACCGCGCTAACACGGTTCCAAGCGATGCAACGGGAATCTCCACTGGGGGCAACGAAACGTAGACACTTCACTACGCATGAGGCTGTCAAATACTGTGTCATTTGTGGACCAGAGAAAACTGAAAACTCTGATTTGGTCGTGGAATTAAACCCAAATAAACTTTTATTGCTGTAAGAGATGTTACTCCGCTGTTGTAGGCAAACGAAAAACCGTAAATTGTCCAAGTAAGTACGTACTTTCAACTTCATTTTTTATCTTAGGGATAGGACGCAATGCTGGTATACTGCCTGTCCCTCAGGCACATATCCTCTGGTGTTTGGGTAGGCATTCCCTATTTAAAAAAAAATGGTTCAAATGGCTCTGAGCACTATGGGACTTAACATCTGAGGTCATCAGTCCCCCAGAAATTAGAACTACTTAAACCTAACTAACCTACGGACATTACACACATCCATGCCCGAGGCATGATTGGAGCCGGCGACCGTAGCGGTCGCGCGGTTCCAGACTGAAGCGCCTAGAACCGCTCGGCCACACCGGCCGCCATTCCCTATTCCGTTTTCACGATATATAGCTAGAGTACGACCAAACAACTACATCTCATAACGGCAGTAAGCGTCGGTCTGTATCCCGTTGCGAACAAAATGATTTTTAGAGCGGAATTTTATGTGATAATTAATTGAAACCCTCAGCTGCCGATGGGAACAGCTGAAAATGTGTGCTTCGACCGTGACTCGAACCCGGGATCTCCTGCTTTATCCATCTGACCCACCAAGGACACAGATGAATAGCGCGACTGCAGGGACTTATCCCTTGCACGCTTCCCGTGAGACCCTCATTCCCAACTGTCCATATTCTACATACGTAATATTCCTAATAGATACTTTGCCTCCCACGCCCGGGTTCCCGGGTTCGATTCCCGGCGGGGTCAGGGATTTTCTCTGCCTCGTGATGACTGGGTGTTGTGTGATGTCCTTCGGTTAGTTAGGTTTAAGTAGTTCTAAGTTCTAGGGGACTGATGACCATAGATGTTAAGTCGCATAGTGCTCAGAGCCATTTGAACCATTTTTTTAGATACTTTGCCCATCCACTCATTACTTGCGCCCACTAAGGTGACGGTTCCCGTAACAGTTCGGGCAATCTGTGCCCATTTGCACAGACGATGATCAATGGCCGGGTAGTCATTTAACTATATATGAAGATAGTAACTGTTCTCGAAAGAACAGAAAATGCGCACAGGTTGCCCAAACTCGCCCACCGGTGTGGGGGACTCAGGACCTCAGATGTTGAGTCCCATAGTGCTCAGATCCATTTGAACCCTTTATTTATTTTTTTTTTTTTGCCCGAACTCTTACGGGAATCGTCACCTTAGTGGGCGCGATTAATGAGTGCATGGGCAAAGTATCTATTAGGAATATTAATGTATGTAGAATGTAGACAGTTATGAATGTGGGTCTCACGGGAAGCGTGCAAGGGATAAGTCCCTGCAGTCGCGCTACTTATTTGTGTCCTCGAATGCTCGGGTGGATAGAGCTTCTGCCATGTAAGGAGGAAATCCCGGGTTCGAGTCCCGGTCGGGGCACACATTTTCAGTTGTATCCATCGAGGTATGTCTGCAACACCTGTCGGCAGCTGAGGGTTTCAATTAATTGTCATTTATTCCAGACTAGCTGCATGGTCATCAACGGTATCTGTTCTTTCGGGAGCGGTTACTATCTTCATATATGGAATTTTATATGCCCATTCGATGAAGAGGTTCCAGATTAGTGTAGGGGGATATTCGGTTCTTCGTCGTCTCTTAAGAGGGAGAATAGAGCACCAAGAATAACCAGTACTCCAGCAGCGACTGTGCTGTTCCGTGGTCCATGAGGACTACTACTGACATGCAGCAGCGTTGCTCAATCGCAATTGGAGTACTGGGTATGCTTGGTGTTCTAATGTTCCTGTTAATATACAACTATGAAACGAATATCCCAGTAGAGACCACTCTATCGAATGGGCCACTAAATGGTCTTTTAAAAAATCAGTTCCTTCGCAACGGAAAATAAACCACCTCTCCCATCAGAACTGGGCACTCCATGAAAGACGTGATGAGCAGTGCTGAAGATGACTCCTGGTACACATTGGAGAAACTAAAATGCTAATATCTGCCGACAGACCAAAGAAAATGCGCCTAACGGCTCATTGCAGAGACAGCCCGTGCATAAAAAAAAAAAAAAAAAAAAAAAAATCCAGCTTACCAGATTCGTATACCCACATTAGTGTGATAAACATAAATTTCAGAAATACATGAAAAATAGCTGTGATATGGCTAAACACGAAATATGCATCGAGAAAGCTTAGTAATTAGTTATCGCAGTAGTCACAAATAATCACATGTAAACATATATCACTGTAAGAACTAGGGGCGTTCAGTAAGTAAACCATCGTATTTTTCTCCTCGGCCAATTTCTGTTTCAAAAATATGTAATTTGTTGTGGAAGATCGTGGTATATATCTGCTTCAGTTCCCATAGGTGGCAGCGCCGTACGTTGCCTTCAAAATGGCGTCTTCAGTGAGAAGGTCGTTACGAGCAGAGAGCAGTCATTGAGTTTCTTTCAAAGGAAAACCAGAGTATCGCAGATATTCATAGGTACTTACAGAATGTCTACGGAGACCTGGCAATGGAAAAACGCACGGTGAGTCGTTAGGCGACGCGTCTGTCAAATCGCAAAATGGTCGCCAAATTCTGTCCGATTTATTGCGTGCCAGCCTTCCCGTACAGCTGTGACTCCTGCAGCGTTGGAACATGCGGAGACTCTCATTTGAGGTGATCGACGGATCACACTCAAACACCTCGCTACACAATTGGACGCCTCCATTGGTAGTGCTGACACAGTCGTCCGTTAGTTGGAGTATTCAGACGTGTGTGACAATTAGGTTCCTCGCCGCCACAAAGAAGACCATAAGGGGCAACGAAGATCCATCTGTGTGGAACTGCTTACGCGTTACGAGGCTGATCGCGACATTTTTTTCAAACATTGTCACAGGTGATGGGATTATCACTTCTAAACAAAATGGTAGTCCATGGAGTGGCGGCACATCACCTCTCCTCCGAAGAAATAGTTCAAAGCCGCACCCCCAGCCGATGAAGTCATGGCACGGTCTTCTAGGACGCAGAAGAGGTTATTCTGTTTGATGTCCTCCTTCGTGGTGCAACGATCAACTTTGAAGACCGTTGTGCTGCCCTTAGTGAACTGTAGAAACGATTTCAGCATGTTCGTCGCCGCAAGAATGCAAACGAACTTACCCTTCTCTACCACAACGCAAGGCCTTACAGAAGTCTGCGCACCAGAGAGGAGCATGTAAAACTTCATTGGGCTGTTAATAAAACATTCTCGGGTTTCAAGCCGCGTCAGGTGGTTTACTGCCCACGAGCTTTCGGCAGAGATCTCCTCTGCCATTGTCGTGGATGAGTGTCGTGGTTGTCATTGCCGTGCTTATATAGCCGCGCGTCGCTCGTGACGTCACTAGTGACGTCATTGGTGCTCGGTCCCGCACCATATATGCCTCAACGCCCTCAACACCGGATCCCACGCTGTACTCGGCTGCAATCCACCGTCTCTATTGAAGGTGTTGTCAGAAATTCTAATCTCTATTGCCTCGTTTATCACACTATCCCAGAAGCCATTAGTCCGTTTAATAATAGACGCCTCATCGAATGCAACTCTGTGTCCATTTCCGAGAGCATGTTCTGCTGCAGCTGACTTTTCGGGATACCGCAGACGGTAACACCTTTCATGTTCTGTGCGGCGCTGTTCAATAGTGTGAACAGCCTGGCCGACTTAGCAGCCCACATCCACACGGTACCTTGCAGATTCCTGGCGTTCTGAGGCCTACATCGTCTTTCACAGACTTCATTAGTTGCCGAATCTTTGCCGGAGGCCTGAAGATTGTGTTTACTTTATGCCTCTTCAGGAGCCGAATGATCTTCCCTGTTGTCACGAGCGACGGTGCGGCTATATAACCACGACAATGACGACCACACGACAGTCATCCACTTGACAATGGCACAGGAGATCTCTGTCGAAAGCTCGTGGGCAGCAAACCACTTGACGCGGCTTGAAATCCGAGAAAGTTTTATTAATGGATATCGCCGCGAAAGCATGCATTAGTTCATTGGTCTGTTATTCTTCAACCACCCTACTACTACCAGGATCTCACACTTTCCGATTTACATCTGTATGGCCCAATGGAGGATGAAACACTTGGGGAGTTTATTGATGCAGCAAGTCGTTGCCTCCGACATCCACGAGCAGAGAAGTACCATAGGGGCATACAGGCCCTTGCAGTAAAGTGGTGTAAGGCAGTCGCAAAGAACGGAGATTATGATGAAATACAGACTTTTGTGACCAAAGGAGTAGGGTATAATGAGATGTATTCGAATCTTGAATAAAACCAACCTGCTTTTAGCAAAAAAGTGTTGCATTACTTATTGAACGCCCCTCATAATATCTTACTAAACGTAGATCCATGTAATATTTATTGATTTAAAGAAGGCTTATTGAAGCTTATCAGTCAATAAATTGAGAGAAGCAATGGGACAGAAATGTTTCCACAGTTTGTCTCACTTCTTAAAAAAACTTAGCAGATTAATAAAAGTAAAACTGGAATAGGTAACAGTTTGCCACACGAGTTAACATTTAACAAAGAACTGAGGAAAGATATTGGACCTCTGCTGTGTTATTTAAAACATAAACTATTCATGGTGGAGAAAATATAGAACCATGCACTAGGCAGTAGGAAATGAGGGTATATATACTCTATTGACTGCAGGAGACTATGCTTTTGTAGCCGTAGATTCAGAAGGGATAATTTAGTGGAGAGTTACGAGGTATGGAGCTAGGAGATAGATTTAAAAAATAGTATTTCCATAAGTTTGGAAGTGATTGGATTTTAAACCGAGAAGGGATCTATGATGAATATAACATCTAATAAACAACACACTGTCACACCAACTGCGGATTGGATCAAGAGGTGCAGAACGAAAAAAGGAAAATGGCCATAATTAGTTACATCGGAATCATATAATGACAGTATCACCACAAAAACAAACAAAAAGCCGTACGCAGATTGTCGCAGATCACAGCGTCAAACAGGACAGAAATGTCTACACTGAGAAAGAAAAAAATGATTCAAATGGCTCTGAGCACTATGGGACTTAACATATGAGGTCATCAGTCCCCTAGAACGTAGAACTAATTAAACCTAACTAACCCAAGGACATCACACACATCCATGCCCGAGGCAGGATTCGAAGCTGCGACCGTAGTGGTCGCTCGGCACCAGACTGTAGCGCCTAGAACGGCTCGGCCACTCCGGCCGGCAGAAAGAAAATGAAAGGTAGATTTATTAATATGGAAATAGTGTTTTAATATGGACTACAGAGTAAAAAAACTAAAATGTGGTACGTCCACATAAAATATGTGGGTGGTAACAGAATACCTCAAAAAGTGTGGGACACAGACCTGAATGAAAAGAAAAAAAAAGTTTTTGACCTAAGAAGGACTGGAATATAAGAAATGTAATGGTCCTGAATGAAAGACGGTTGACAGAAAGAGCCTAAGAGTATAAGAAAAAAAAAGAAAAATAAATGGACCAGGATGCTGTAAAACAAAATATTTGAGCAACTAGATGTTTTGGGTTAGGACTACAGTTAGCAATCTGGAACTAGGAGAATACACCTGGGACGGTCGAAGCGGCTTTTGCCATAATTCCTTTACTGAAAGGCCGTTGGTAGATTCGAGGTCGGTCAAACACCGTGGTAGCCAGGAGATACATTTTTATACTTCTGTCGTTCATGTAACGTGGCACAAATTTGAAAAACACAGTTTGGATTAGCAAATTTCAGCCAAAGGCTATTTCGGTGCACGCTGATCATTGACAGTTGCTGCTACAGAATTCTAAGTATAGGATTACAACGACTCTCTCCAACTACGGTCTGATCATGAAGCAACCACTGAGAAGCAGGTATCTTCAATGACTCCAAGATGAAGATGTGTGATGAGACCATCAGTTGCGCGTGTACACTCGTCTACTGTTCGTCACAATATTAGACATACGTACAGATGTGTAGAGATCAATGGAAGACTGCAGTCTTTACACATTAGTTATAGTTTATCTTACAGAGTGGTAACAAACGGTCTATTCGTTTGCACTGGAATTCGTTAGCTTCCTCCAAACACTAATGAAAAGTTCGTTTTCTCCTCCAGCAATGTCTTCACTGAGGTGATAGAACTGTAGGTGAAATCAAAGTCAAGAACTTCTTTCCAAAGTAGGAATCGGGCATGTCATGCGTTCTAACTAAAAACCTCTTTCTGTGTTTGGATGTTTTAACTATGACATGTTTGTTGGCTTAGATATCTTACAGTTTTTGTGCTCGCCGTATTTGTAGTTTTCCCTTCAATTACGGTGCAAGTGTGCTGTGAATTAATCTGACAGTGAGGAAGTCTCACTTGTAAATAAAATATCTGTGACTTTCCTGTACATATGCACTATACAATGAATCACAGAGAAAGAGCTTCTGATGTGATCTATGAACGCAACAAAGAGTAAACAAACACGAACTAACAATAATGCAAGTTGTATGAAGCGTGGAGTTATGGTAAAAGTTATTGTGATGCTGGAGCTCTCTAAATCAGACGTACCTCTACTTGTGCAACAGACATACAATTTTGTGTACTTCCTTCTCGTTTGCAGCTAAACAATATAATGTGAATAATTATTATATTAACTATCATACGCTAAGTTTTAGTTCACTAAAACGCAATAACATTTTTATTTTTCATCATATGAAAAATTTAGTGCTTGATTATTGTTCCACACAAGTTAACACAAATTACAGGAAGTATGTGTTAAATTTGAAGATAGTTCTGAGTTAACCTAATTTCCACCTGTAAGAAATTACTGATTAAATCGTTCGTCTGCTTCACATGATTACCTATTGAACATCGACACATTGTGGGGAAAATATGATGTCCCATTCACCGCTGAGTAACACTGAACTTCCAATTACAGAAGCGAAGAAAAAGGTTGTGTAAGTATCATTGGAAATTCCTTCTGTTGTGAATCAATAACAAATTTAAAATCGGAACAAGACAGTAGTATGACATTTGTGTTTTGTTATCCTAATTCATAATATATTTCTATATTATTTTATCGTATTCCCCTGTATGGGTCCTTTGGTACACACTGAAGCGCCGAAGAAACTGGTATAGGCATGCGTATTCAAGTACAGAGACATGTAAACAGGCAAAATAGGGCGCTGCAATCGGCAACGCCTATATAAGCCAACAAGTGTCTGGCGCAGTTGTTAGATCGGTTACTGCTGGTACAATGACAAGTTGTCAATATTTAAGTGAGTTTGAACGTTGTGTTACAGTCGGCGCACGAGCGATGGGACACAGAATCTCCGAGATAGTGATGATGTGGGGATTTTCCCGTCGATCATTTCACGAGTGTACCGTGAATATCATGAATACGCGTAAACATAGGCTTCCGCAGCCGTTGTCACAGTCAATAAAATGCTTCTGGGTTTGTGACCGTACTGAAAACTATAAAATTCTGACTTTCCGGCGACTATTGCAAGACGCCTTCCTCAGGGTGTGTTGGCAACTGTTGAATGGGTCTTTTTTGCGGTGTTCTATTACAGAGCCTCACCGGTTCAGATCCGGTGCAACTGTCTCGGTGGGCAAGTAAGAGGAGACTCAAAGCAACGACTGAAGGACAGCCGAGCATAGCACTTTGAAGGTGTGGAGGTGGAACTAAGTTCCGTGCCACCCTCCGACGGTGGAAGTATAGAGGAGGGGTGCAGTAATGCGCCAACTCCATGTAGATGGAAAAAGTGGCTGGACGAGAACAGGCCACTGCTAGTGGCTGTACGAGACGGACAGAAAAACGTGGTCGTATTGGGCCTATCGTCAGTCATAGCCCGAATCCGAGTCCTCCAGGATGGTATGCGGAATGGAGTGTCGGTTCCAGCGCCGTGGAACCGTGGTGCCCATGGTTTGTAGTCCTGCGACCGTCTCACAGAGGGCGACCACTTTACTGTATGGTTGGGGAGCCTGACGGCGAATGGTCATCTTGAGAAGGGCCGTATTTGTCTCCTCATGCAGAGTGACAATCCTGGTGAGCGGAGGGGCGTGAAGACTCCACCTGAGAACTTTATTCTGTAGGTGCTGGTGCGTCAGCATCCGGGACATACTAATCGTGGCCCACGCAGAGGAACCATATGTTAGTGCGGGTAAGACAACGGAATGATACAGCTTGAGATTGGTATCTAAAGTCAGCTCTCGGCTGGAGAAGAGTGGGTACAAGACCTTTGTCAACTTTAACGCTTTATGGATGAAGTATTCTGCGCGGCGGTGGAAGAAAAGTTTCTTATCCAACCAGACCCCGATATACTTGACAGTTTGGCCCCACGGGACCCGGACGCCCCCGATTGAGATGTTGTTTCGGAGTATAGGGCGCTGTTTAGTGAAATACACTGCCGTAGTTTTGGCGGTATTGAGGGCCGTCTTATTGGAGCGACACCAGGTGACCATTGAGTCCACTTGTCTTTGGTCGCGAGCAATAAGTTGATCAGGATTGCGGCCAGTCGTATAAAGCGCCGTGTCATCGGCGTATTGTGCCAAATGGCAGTGACGGATGACGAGCATGTCATTGACATAGACATTAAAAAGAGGAGGGGACAGCACAGAGCACTGAGATGTACCTATCGATATGAGACGTACACTGGAGGGCTTTCCCCGCTGAGCAACGAGAAAGGTCCTCTGATGAAGGAAATCATCTACAATCTTAACGGAGATGTCAGGGATGGGCGTTTGGGTCAGAATATTATACACCAGGTTGTCCTGCCAAATCTTATCACAAGCATTCTGCACGTCCAAGAAGACCGCTGCCGTCGACATGCTGGAATTAAAACCCTTACTGATGAGCTTCGTGATCTAGAGAACTTGCAGTTCAGCGGACAAGTGTCAGGTAAATCCAAACTGTTCGGGACGGATCGTCTCGGCTGTTGCCAGCGGCGCTGAATGGGCGCTATTCTGATTACTTAGATACTGTGGGGGAGTGCTGTCATTGGATATGAGGGTGAGGAGGAAGGATATTATGTGTTCTTTTAGTGGTCATTGCATTCCGTGTTGTCATTGGCGGAAATAGGTGTTTTCTATTGGAGTTTCCTTTGTTTCTTGCCATTGGTGGAAATCGGCGAATAGGACACGGAGTGCCAACACGGAGTGCAGCCTAGCGCTGTTCACTGCCTAGTATCGAGTAAGGTGCGCCAGCAGTCTGAATACCCTCCGCCGCAGCGGCCTACCGCGCGCCTGTTCCCTTGCGAGAGCTGTCCTTCCGCAAAGCTGTCGCTGCTGGCAGCCAAGACGCTGTGAGTTTGTAGCCGTCTTCTCTATTCATGTTATCGGGTCGCTTCGCTATTTCTGTAGCCTCTCTGATCTTCCTCCTCTAGCTAAACGCCTGTTTCGCCAGTACGCGGGCCTATCGAAATTCAGTCTTCATCCTGCACTGTTTCTAGTGTTCTGCCACGGCTGATTTTTCGTATTGCTTGAGATGGATATATCTCTCGTGTTTAGATAACCTTGTATTTATTGGACGCCCCGTATCGCCTACATACACCAGCCCACATTTCATAAATTCCGGCAGCATGAAACTTGTCAATTGTATCTTTCGTCGAGCCCAGAACGTATTTTATTTCGTTGTTACTACAAAAAGTCGGCTTAATACCTGCACGGCGGAGAATTTTATCCACATGTTCAGTGACCCCTTGTACGTATGGTAGCAGAACGGTGTTCCGTGCTTTGTTCTGCATTTCCCTATTGCTCTCCTCCTTTGGCGCCATAGTTTTATGTAACATCCTCATGTCGTAGCCATTAGCTCCAAAAATGGACTCGAGGTTCTGTAATTTAGATTTATGTTCATAGCTGATCCTGTAGGCAGGGCCGATTTATTTTGCGTAGGATGGTGGTGGGAGGATGTATGCAGGTACCTGTCCGTGTTGGTGGGCTCTCTATAAACTCTGTGTCCAACCTTCGCATCAGGCTTACGGTAAACTTCCACGTTGAGAAAAGGCAATATCCGGTTCTTTTCTATCTCCATGGTGAAGTTTGCTGTGCTACCGATTGGTGGAAATTTTGAAGCTCATCATCTCCATGTGGCCAGATGTCAAAGTTGTCGTCAACGTATCATAGCCAGCATTCTGGGCATAATGGTGCGGATTGGATTGTTGTCTTTTCGAATGTTGGCATAAAAATGTCTGCTGCGACAGGAGATAGAGGGGAACCCATAGCTACACCACCCGTCTACTCACAAAAATAGGTGGCCGCCTGAGTTTATGAAATCGGTTGCGAATGTGGACTGGTGTATATAGGCGTAACGGGGCGTCCAATAAGTACAAGGTTATCTGAACACGAGAGATCTATCCATCTCAAACAATACAACAAATCAGCGGTGGCAGAACACCAGGAACAGTGCAGGATGAAGATTGATTTTAGAGAGGCCCGCGTACTGGCGAAACAGCCGTTTAGCTTGAGGAGCAAGACCAGAGGGGCTATAGAAATAGCCAAGCGACCCGTCAACATGAACAGAGGAGACAGCTACCGACTCCCACCGTCTTGTCTGCCAGCAGTGACAGCTTTGCGGGACAACTCTCGCAAGGCGGCAGCCGCGCCGAAGCCACAGCGGCGGACGGTACACAGAGCGCTGACGCGCCTTAGTCGATATCATGCAGTTAGTAAAAAGCGCTAGACTGCAGTTGGCACTCAGTGTCCTGTTCGCCAATTTCCACCAATGGCAAGCAACAAAGGAAACTCCAATGGAAAACACATATTTCTGCCAATGACAACACGCAATGAAAAGACCAATAAAAGAACACCAAATACCACTCCTCCTCACCCTCGTAACCAATGACAGCACTCCTTCATAGTATATAAGTAATCAAAATAGCGCACACTCAGCAGTTAGCAATAAACCCCGAGGAAGGCGTCTTGCAATATTCACCGAAAAGCCGTCACAAACCCAGAAGGATTTTATTGACTATCAGGAATCTGGTAAAACATCAGATCTCCGACATCGCTGCAGCCGGAAAATGATCCTGCAAGAACGGGACCAACGACGACGGAAGAGAATCCTTCAACGTGGAGGAAGTGCAACCCTTCCGCAAACTGCTGCTGATTTCAATGCTGGGCACTTAACAAGTGTAACAGTACGAACATTCAACGAAACATCATCGATATGGGCTTTCGGAGTCAAAGGCTACTCATGTAACCTTGATGACATCACTACACAAAGCTTTGCGTCTTGTCTGGTTCAAAAATGGTTCAAATGGCTCTGAGCACTATGAGACTTAACTTCTGAGGTCATCAGTACCCTAGAACTTAAAACTACTTAAACCTAACTATCCTAAGGACATCACACACATCCATGGCCGAGGCAGGATTCGAACCTGCGACCGTAGCGGTCGCGCCTGGAACCGCCCGGCCACGCCGGCCGGCCGTCTCGTCTGGGCCCGTCAACATCGACAATGGACTGTTGATGACTGGAAACATGTTGCCTGGTCGGACGAATCTCGTTTCAAATTGTATCAAGCAGATGGACGTGTACGGGCATGGAGAAAACCTCATGGATCCATGGATCCTGCATGTCAGCAGGGGACTATTCAAGCTTGTAGAGGCTAATGGTGTGAGGCGTGTGCAGTTGAATTGATAAGGAACCGCTGATACATCTACATACGACGTACGTGAGCATCCTGTCTGATCACTTGCGTCCATTCATGTCCATTGCGTATTCCGACGGATTTGGACAATTCCAGCAGGGCAATGCGACATCACACACATCCAGAATTGCTACAGGATGGCTATAGGAACACTCTTCTGAGTTCAAACACTTTACTATCTTCGTATATAGTTAAAGGCCACCCGGCCAATCACCTTCGTCTGTGCGAATTCGCACAGGTTGCCAGAACTCTTACGGGAATCGTCACCTTAGTGGGCGCGAGTAATATCTATCTATTACGAACATTACGTATGTAGATTGTGGACAGTTGGGAATGTGGGTCTCACGGGAAGCGTGCAAGGGATAGGTCCCTGCAGTCGCGCTATTCGTCTGTGCCCTCGGTGGCTCAGATGGATAGAGCGTCTGCCATGTAAGTAGGAGATCCCGGATTCGAGTCCCGGTCGGGGCACACATTTTCAGCTGTGCCCATCGACGTATATCAAGAACACCTGTCGGCAACTGAGGGTTTTCAATTAATTATCATTTGTTCTAGTGAAGCTGCACGGTCATCAATGGTATCTGTTCCTTCGGGAAGAGTTACTATCGTCATATACACTTAAACACTTCCGCTGACCACCAGACTCCCCTGACATAAACATTATTGAGCTTATCTGTGATGCCTTGCAGCGTGCTGTTCAGATGAGACCTTCACCCCCTCGTACTCTTACGGATTTATGGACAGGCCTGCAGGATTCATGGTGTCACTTCCCTCTAGCACTTCTTCAGACATTAGTTGAGTCCGTGCCACGTCGTGGCTCGGAACTTCGACGTGATCGCGGGAGACCTACACGATATTAGGCAGGTATACCGGTTTCTTTGGCTCTTCAGTGTATGTATTTGACGGTAGATACATTTCATAGTATTAACGATAGTTTCCAACGGAACGTGACTAGAAGGCGTCGTAAAAGTCCTAAAAGAATGAAAATGATGCTCCTAATGTAATACGCAGATGTATAAATCAGTGAGATACACTGCAGTGGGACAGGAAAAAGAAAAGTGAATTACATGAAGAGGATACTAAGATCAGTCAATTGCGTATTTAATCGTTCATGGATATCAAAATCATTCTCCATGTCGTCTCGCATGTGCATATAAACGTGTGATGGTACTTCCTGAGTTCCATAAATACTATGTAAAGATTTCATGACATTAATGTTATGTGAAGAGAAAGAAAGAAGGTATCCAATACAACGAAACGAAATTATCTCTATCATCACCCATCTATTAATCGCCAGAACCACCTGAAACAGCAGAGACGTTTCACGAAATGTGCAGAAACGTTTGTGGTAGTCAGAGCATCTGAAATGCTAATTTCGCGGTTTCAGTACATGTATGGTTCTCCACATAGGCATCGTAAATAGTAAAATTTGCTGAATGGTGTAAAATTTGAAGGAAAATTGAATTAAAATGTGTAAGTGAGAGGATTGTTTTATTATCGCTGTTACACGGAAAGACAGAGCAGCAACACAGAGAGCATGGCGTGACGCACCGAACGTGGCGCATTAGACGTAACCCGTTGTAAGATGACCCTGAATGTCTACATTTGACGTGGGAAGAAGAGGGGTATGGACACGGAGCATGTTGAAAAAAATACAGAAGTGGTCACGTGATGATTACGGGATTGCCTCGTACACTTCGCCAGGAGAAAGAATACTAATGC
Source organism: Schistocerca cancellata (assembly GCF_023864275.1). Taxonomy (NCBI): domain Eukaryota; kingdom Metazoa; phylum Arthropoda; class Insecta; order Orthoptera; family Acrididae; genus Schistocerca; species Schistocerca cancellata. The sequence goes on along the minus strand of NC_064631.1, from coordinate 281,581,292 downwards.
TGTGTCATACTGAAAGCAGAAAATGGCGGGTAGTCAGTAATATCCAGAACTGTGTGAATAATTACAATAATTACCGGATAAGTTACGGTAAACCCAAGTGCAAAAGACTGACAGAGGCAACAAAAACTCTAGCAACATTTATTGTATCCAAATATATGACCAGAAATTTTACTAGAAAATTTGTATCTGTAAAACGAAAATTTACATATTGGCTGGTAGTGTATGAGTCAGTTATATTTCTCTCTAGCAAATGATGTAGATATATCTGCAACACACTGTCTCGATTACCTGTCAGAAACAGTAAGTCACTAAAGTAGTTTAGCCATTATTTCGGAAGTAATTACAACTTTACATAAAACAGATGCTGCAGCAAGCGACGGAGTTTGTTCAAAATAATAAATCTACAATGGAAGGGGACGGCACAAGAAAGTTCTCTCAGTTAAGTGGTAATTAGTCTGATCACACTGTCTCTTATGGTTTCAACTGCACTGCATGCTCAGAACGAGTTGTTCCATTTAAACTGCTAGAAAGCATTTGTGGGCTACATTCATTCTTTCCCTTGTCACATTTATGTGCTTGTCTTTTGATGATAACATTGCCATGACACAGTGTCAACGTGACAGTGATGTCGAAATTCTGTAATCTAACACAGAGGTGGATGTTTGACGAGGATGTTAATGACAACTGTGATCAGTTTATGGATGACAGGAACACAGATCCTGATTACCCATGAGGGAATTACAAGGCTAAAATAGTTGTGTATCAGAAAAATTTTACGAAGAAATCCACTGTAATTTCTATTTATAAACTTAACCATATGTATAACACGCAGTAACTGAAAACTATGCTCTCATGGGCTATCACTTTCTTCTGCCTGCCACTTCAGTTTTAGATTGACATTTTTTTAACATGATTAGTTGCTCTGAAAATCTTCCAATGCGCTAATCATCTTAATTGTGTGAAACAGAACAAACATGGGTAAACTATGAGTGCACCAAAATTTAGTAACAAAATTCTATAATATTCTAAACCTCCCTAACTTTAACTTCAAGCAACCTTTACGTGCGAGCACATGTGATTATCTGCTAGAATATCTGACATGAATTTTGTTATTTGTACCGTTTTTATCGCCTCATCAGCATGGTCATTTATTTATAATCATGTTTTATATATCTTGTATAGTTTAATCGTGATAAAAGTAATTGCTTATTGGTGAAGTGAAAGGACAGAGAGGTCGTATATAACGGGGTAGCACCTGCATAACGTTTGCGTGAAAGCGGACAGTACAGTTTTGTATCTTCAGTTTCACGACCGGGATTTTCTCAATCTGGTCAGTAATAAGTGTTAGTTAAAATCATCACGAATCCAGATTACGGATCGTAAGGACACTTTCGCGAAGGATTATTTCGATACTTAGAATTTTGTTCTTTTAAAGCCATCAGAACTAACAGAATTACGCTTTAATTGTGATTTCTCTGCTAGGACTTTGAGGCAACGTGCTTTAACGTGTACTGAATTTGAAATAATTACTCGTATTTTTTACTCAGAGGTTTCAACATTTTCCCTTTGTGTTGTGGGCTTAGAATTAGCTTCAGTGAACCTCTTCAAAAGTGAAAAATATTTCAGAATCTGTGACAATAATAAAGTTAAAAATAGTCAAGAATTTGGCCAGGTTGAACACCGACCAGGAAATATTAAGCTAACTTTCAGAACGTCGTTGACGGAATTTCGTAGATTGTAACTTGGAATTATTAGTCTCTATGCCAAAACTGAACACTTACCATTAGAAGTTTATGGTTTTGTGTTCTCTTGATTGAATCAACTGTAGTATGAAGGATAATTCGCCGTGTAGTGCCTAAACCCAACTCGGACACAATTCTCTACTTTTGTAACTTTAGATGTAGTTCAGGTAGACGAAGACAACCAACAAGACGAAAACACTGCACCTGAGTTTGGACGCTCATTAACTCAGTGTGGCTTATCTAACCACAGTGGATATTTAACGTTCCACTGACCCCTTGACCAGCTGTCAGACGGTTGATTTTAAAATAGGGAAGAATATTAATTTCATTTTTTGGAATCTGGGTACAAAAGTTTTAAATGGCAACAATAAGCTGCAGTACTGGCATAGAAAATGTCATGTACTGATCGGGAAAATTCTCGCAATCAATTTTAAGATTAAAATTCAATTTTTTTTTATATCTATAGCTTTAAAAAAGATTTACAAGTGGAAAATACTTAGAAGGGTAATGCCGACTAATGAAAATAGTGTAGAGATACAAAATGTCGCTGCAGTGGGTGTGACAACAAAAGGTAGTGATAATGATACAGGAAATAAAATCACATCGACAACAGCCACGATTACTAAATAAATTCAGTTTATGCTGATGACGATAATATCTTACCTATACCCCCGATAAACGAGACTAATTCCCAAATCTCACTGAGCAGTATTTTCTCGCATGGAGCCAGTGAAAGATGCGCTAGTACGGAATCAATAAATTTCAGTTTCTCCATGTCAAGAGTACTCTTTCAAATGTGACAGAGCAAGACTCAGTATGTACACAAGGCATCAATGCATCATCAATGCATTCAATGCCGAACATGTATAAAGGCCTCACAGACCTTGAGAGATTGCAGGGCACTCTCACTTCTGATTCGGTGTCATGCTGCTTAATGTTCTTTGGGAAGATGATCATTATTACGATATGACTTCATACGTCATGATGAAATGGTGGGCAGTAGTTAATGCTCTTGCTTGGGTACTCTAGTGAATGAATAGCAGCAAGTTCAAAGGAATAGGCTGCCGATTTAAATGACTGCAGTAAAAGCGTACAGCGACTGAGGGCTAAGGGAAGCGCATTTCTCCTGCGGAGCCTGGGTGAAAACATTTCCAGACTGCCGAGTCCTGAGGTCTCATTGTGCAGACACGTTTGGATGGCGCCGGTCGGTCGCCGGTCGCATCGAGGTAGGCTGACTAGCGCTGAGGAGATGTTACTGCATTGGCCAAAGCATTGAAGACTGGCCATAAAGCCGAGGATGGGCCCTTGTTATTCAGGAAGTCAATGAGACGACTCTGAGCGTTCTGCGAATTCCTGTGGGACAGGTCACTGGTGTCCAGACATCCAGATTCTGTTACAGAAACATATTCATGAAGGCAGAAGACTTTTAGCAAGTTTACGGCCGTTATTTGGAAACTTCGAAATGAACACAACAGGGGAGATAACAATCGTTTCATGGAGGGCTGTGGTTACATCCTGCCCATGCTGTTAGCAAAAAACATGGCCTAAACGCATGGGAAAGAGGCCACAAAGCTGAATCTTTTTCTTTTCCCTCAATCAACTTTAAAGTCTGTGATTGGTCCAGTCGGTGTATGCAGAGCAAGGAGCAGTCTCCCATCTTCAAATGAGCGGCTCCAACTCGTGCTTAGATTGTGCTAAAGTGGAAGTTGTTTAGGATGTAAATAGACTTTGCTAACGAGCTGGCGAGGAAAGCAGAGAGAAAGAGAAGAGGTCATTCTCTTACTGGCGCTTCTCTAGTAAAGAACTGCAGGTCTCTACCTAAATGGTGAACTTGTGTCCTTTGCTAGTATGCCACTTAATGACTGTGCCAGTCACCTTCTGAACAGTCACGCACACAACGACTGATGCATGGGTGTACTTATTACTCTTGAGTCAGGTGTCTAAACATTTTACATGTTCGGTCAAGCATAGAAGTGGGACGGAGTCAAATTGGTTTGGCAGACCAGCAAACGGGTCTACCTGCACACTGTAATCCACTTGCGTTCCAGAGGCTCATAGGGAAGTACCTGTGTTCCGAATTAGCCAAACGCGAGACCGTGTACTTGCATTTTTCAGATGCGTGCCATTAATAACAGATTGCTGCCGTCCATCACTTCAGTCTCCGAACTCATTGTGGTGGGCCACTGCTACGGCGTAGGGCTCCAATGTATGTTTCTCAGCACCCTGTTCTTTTGAACCTTACCTTTTACCTTTACCTTTACACGTGGCTAAGGCCTTATCGACCATACACTTGCTCTACGAGCCTCTTCCAATTATTTCTATCCAGGGAAATTGTTGTCCAATCAGAGTTGATGCCCATCCTAGCTGCATCTTCCCGGATATTCTCCATCCACCTAATTCGAGGTCTTCCTCTTCTTCTCTTTCCTTCTAATTCCTTAGTGGATGCTATTTTGGGTAGTCTGTTCTCCGGCATCCTTGCTACATGACCAGCCCAGTTCAGTCTTCTCTTCTTTAACATTTCCACAATGGTACTATGTTTGTACAGCTCCCGTAGTTCTTCATTTTTCCTTATCCTCCACTCCATGACATTTTCATCGAAGATTGGTCCAAATATTTTTCTTAGTATTTTTCTTTCAAATATCAACAGTTTTTCTTCATCTTTTTTCCTGAATGTAATAGCTTCACATCCATATAATGCTACTGGTACAATAGTTGACTGATAAAAACGGATTTTGAATTCAGTACTAAGTGCTCTCATCCTTAAAGTTTTGATACAGCTGTAAAAAGTTCTATTAGCTGCTGCTAGACGGGCGTCTATTTCTATTTCTGCTCTATTGTCTCTGCTAAAAAGACTCCCTAAGTACTTGAAGTGGTCAACTGCCTTGAAAGTGAGACCATTTACGGTCAGTGGTGTATTCTTTTGGAGTTTTTTACTTATGACTAGATATTCTGTCTTTTCTTCATTCACATGAAGTCCAGCTTTCTCAGCTATTTTGTAATAATTTTGCATCATCCTGATTAATTCAGCTTTTGAAGTGCTTATTAAGGCTACATCATCTGCATAAGCAAGTCTAGTAATGTTCTGTCCCTGCAGTTGGATCCCTTGTGGATTAGTTTAGGTGAATTCTCTATCAATCTTCTCTAAGATAATATTAAATAGAATAGGTGAGATGGCGTCCCCTTGTCTCAGTCCAGTGTACACCTTAACATTTTCAGTCTCTCCTGCAGGTGTCTTAACTTTGCATATGGTTTCTTCCAAACACATTTTAACTAATTTGATTAATTTTAATGGTATTTCAAATTCTTTCATGGTGTTTAAGAGTGTCTGTCGGTGTATGCTATCATAGGCCTTCTTGAAGTCTATAAATAGAATATGGATATCTACATTAAATTCCCATGCCTTCTCAGTTATTTGTCTCAATGTGAATAAGTGATCCAAAGTGGATCTGTTAGTGCGAAAACCACATTGGTAGTCCCCAATCAGTTCTTCGGTTATGGGAATCAGTCTGTGTAGTATACACATCGACACAATTTTATACGTGACATCGAGTAGGGCAATTCCTCTGTAGTTATCACAGACAAGGGGATCATTCTTCTTAAAGATGGGGCATATAATTGCAGTTTTCCAATCGGCCGGTATGTTTTCTGTCTCCCAAATTGTTTCAATTAAGGAATGTAGTTCTATTTCCAATTGTGGTCCTCCATTTTTTAAAAGCTCAGCATATACCTGGTCTTCCCCACAGGCCTTGTTGTTCTTTAATTTCTTTATTGTTTCTCTTATTTCATTTACTGATGGTGTGGTGACTTGTATATCAACTGTATCTGGTTCTTCAAATGTAATGTAATATTGTGGATCATTGCAGTTGAGCAGCTGTGTAAAGTATGTCTTCCATGTTTCTTGTATGTCATTCTTGTTTGTAAGTATTTTCCCGTTATGGTCCTTTATAAACTGTTCCCTTTTAGTGAATTTTCCCAAGGACTTTTTTATATTCTGGTACATCTGCCTTGCTCTGTGATGCTTGAAATCATCCTCCGCTTCTCTTACCATGTTGTTGTAGTGTTTTCTCTTCTCTTGTCTTAGAGTTCGTTGTGTTTCCTTGCGGATTTTCTTTTGAACCATTTTTTTTTAAATAGTAGATCCCTGATGATAGCGTAGTTTTTGTGCCATACCCCGGATTCACGTGTATGAAGTCAGATAGAGCGATTAATGTTCCCGTTAGTGTGAAGTGTCGAACCCAAGCTGATCACTTTGTCCACCATAGACCCATATTAGTGAAAGAGTTTGTCAAATGAAAATGTTTGCCTGACTTTTTTTAATCATTTTGTTTTGTTTTGTGACTTTAAGAATGAATAAATCTATTGTTATTTAGATCACAGCTCCTTCCTGTATTCTGATTAACAGTACATTGCCATTTTTATTAAAGTCTTGATTACAAAAGAAAGTACCAAGTTTGCAATGTAACGAAGAATTTATTTAATAACTTTTCTAAACAGTAAACCGAAAACTTGGCAAAAAATTTCGTGATTTTAGAAATGAATAGAAACAAACATTTGATGATTTTAAGAATGACCTATCTCAGGGGTTCGATAATTTAAGTCATAATCGACGCACTGTTCTTTCTAATGATTTGACATGCAGACTTGCACATATGGGGAAGAAATTAAAGATGGCATTATACAATGATTTGTCTCACAAGATAAACAACCTAGCTCAAAAAGTGTCATCTACAGACGAGGCACAAGAGGAAATGGCTGTTGAACTAAAAAATCTTGAATGACGTGCAGGCTCAGATGCAAGGGGTTCAGTCGGAAATTTGCAAAAATTTAGAAATTATGATAGGTACTGTTAATGAGGTGCAATCTTTATGTAAAGATTTGGCGGAAGAAGTACAGGAGCTGTCGGTGAAATTAAGTAATTATGATTCAGGCACTTAGTTCATAAGGAAAGCATCAGAAAAAACGAAAAAGACGTGAATTTGAAGGACTGAGCTGATGTTGGAATGTTAGATAAGGGTACGATCCTCGCACTGGAGATCGTACAAGAGCATAAGAGCTATGTCGAAGCAGTTGAAGAGGTAATAAAGGAAAGGGAAAACGAATTGATTGCTAGGATTGAGCAGGCTCAAAGGCAGCGGAAGAGAAGCTACAGAGTAGTCTAATTAACGTTGCGAATGTCACAAGAGAGACGCCAGTAGCAGGAAATCAGGTGCAGTCGGGCAGGATAGATAGCGCTAATACTACCAGCCCTTCAGACGCAGAAGAAAGGAATTACAAACTGCAACAGGCACTGCCAATGTGAAACCCAGCAGCGCGAACATATCCCGATTATAATCATGTGCATCAGGACAAGGCCAGGGCGGCAACAGACAATACTGCATTTTTGTCTATTTTATTAGCGGACTCCGTCATAGGTGATTTCCGATTTTTTTAACAGAGGGTAAGAGAATGAACTCCGTAGTGTTTATCAGGGCTTTTAGCATCGTGTTATGCCTCAACTGGACAGAAAGACAAAAGATCCGGTTCGTTGTCGGGTACACACAGGGCAATGTTTCATTGTGGACAACATATATGAATGAGAGATGGAATTTGAATGGGCTTTTTGGACAAATATTAGTCCCCAACAGTCCAAGAGAGGCTACGTCGAGAGGTTTCCAACCCATTACCAGTCAGTAGTAAACAGAGGGGACTAAGGAAGTGCCGGCCGGGGTGGACGAGCTATTCTAGGCGCTCCAGTCTGGAACCGAACGACCGCTACGGTCGCAGGTTCGAATCTTGCCTCGGGCATGGATGTGTGTGATGTCCTTAGGTTAGTTTGGTTTAAGCAGCTCTAAGTTCTAGGGGACTAATGACCTCAGACGTTGAGTCTCATAGTGCTCAGAGACATTTGAACGATATGAACTAAGGAAGTGTTTCGAGAAACACTTAAACAAAAGCAAGAGTTGGACGAACCCAGTTTCCCACGTGGACATACTGAAAACTAAAAAATCGACTGCCTGCCCATATCAGAGAAAAGCTGATCACAAGAAATGAAAATAATATGAAGTAATTTTTATCTTCACTTGGCTCGATTGACCTAATGTCTGAAGAGGGCCCGTCGCAATCACAGCTTCCGCAAAATAGTCAACAATAGAATGACAATGGTGGCAGTAACCAACACGGTTGGTACCGAATACCACGTGCAGCATTAACACAACACATAATGATGGTAACGGGGAAATCAAAAATACAAACGAGGTTTCAAAGGAAATCATAAACTGAATTATAATAGACCGGCTTATACCAAACAGAGGGGCTGTGGCCAACAAGTTCACAATGCACCCCCAGCAAGTGGTAATAACCATTACAGTAACTGGAAGGAACCGACCGCAAATAGACCATCCGGCTGTCCTCCAACTGGCAATTACAGTCAACAGAATAACTACTATGTGCCCAGTGGTGGTAAAGGTCAAGGGAAGCTTAATTCCAGGACAATGCAGGAAACGAACAGGTGAGGTCAAACCGACAACGTGTAGGTCATTGCTCACAATGAAGAGGCTAACCCCCGATCACTTAGGAAACCTCGAACAAGTCGTGATAAGTCCCAGTCGCATACCAATAAATTGGATGAGGGCAGGCAGTTTATTCCCAATTACTTTCTCAGATATGACCAAAAGGCAGATATAAAAGAAGTCGCGAAGATGTAAATAACTTAGAGAAACTGTAATTAATGCCCAGATATGTGATCTAGGTGTACCTGTAGCACTTCACACTGGCGCATCGACCAATGTAATATCAAAAGGTCTGTTTAGCGAGCTGCAAAGACGATGTTACAGACGAACCTTTCCGAAGCAGAATTATCGTATTTCGTCCGCAGTGGGGTGCACGTCAAATGCAGTTAAACTTAAGACGTTAATATTCATTACAATTAGCAATTTTTCTTTAAAGGGTAGTTTTCTGATAGTGAAAAACCTTGTAGTAAACTGTCTTATTGGAATTGGCAATACTCTCTTAGGATTTAAAGATTGGCTACAGCGCGCATACACAAGCTCTGGAATCTAAGACATTGTTGTCACGCTTCGCAGCGCACGGATTAATTAGTGGCAGTTTGGAAGCCAGTGTAGACGCCCGCCTGCTGTGGTGCGCACGTGCGTTGGGCGAGGGGTCGTCGCCGAGCTGCCGTACTGCCGCGTCCGCCAGCGCCACAGGATTTGGTATTTAGTTGACATTTTTTATAGTTTGCAGCGCGCTTATTAATTTAAAGAAAAGGGTTTGTGTCTGTTCGTAGCAGCAGACGGTAATTTTGATAATGATAGGAGTTGAAATCTTAAGGGAAACCATTGTTAGGCATATAGATTAAGTATTGATTTTTATCATTGATTTCTTTTGTAATTGTCAGGGAATTGTTTCACTATGTATTTAATTGAGAAGTATTTCGGTCTGTCTCAAGAGTTTCATTAATTTGTAACATTGCTTTAATGCCACTGGAGGCAGATTTGCATACGAAGCGATTGTTCAAAGAGCTTCTAGCGTTTTGTTAATTGAATGAGAAGGAATCGCTTTCAGAATATAGTTTTTCAAAAAAGGAATTACTTGTTTGGGTTATTATTTATCGAGTTTAGATGTGACCAAATGCTTTCTCTTCAATTATATGTAGTTGTAGTAAGCAGCAGCATTCGCAGCAACAGCAGCAGCCGCCATACAGAACATGCATTGCACTCGGCATGAATAATAGGTTTTTTTTAATGTTTTTGTTAAATAATGGAATCCAGCAGATCAAGCAGTGGCAGCAGAAAGACCAAGTAAGTTGTTTGTTGCGCACAGAACCAATAAAAAAAGTTTAGGCGATCTCTGTAATAGTAAAATTAACAAGGGTACAAGCACGAGATTTTCAGTAGAAAGCACGAGATAAGAAGAAAGAGCTCGCGACTTTCACCTGTCGACATGCCTGCCAGGATACGTTTTATTTTTCTTATTTATTTATTTATTTATTTATTTTTTTTTTTGGATGAGTCGTAGTTAGGTATGCTTCGTCTTTCTACTGCCAACTGCAAGCTTACGTAACAGTAATCATTAGTGGTGGCACAGCATTTTGATCGCTTGGGCACTGCTTTGTATTAACACAAAATTTTATTTCAGCAGTTTTGTCACTGAATTTGTTAGTGCATTGTATAATAGTTAATTGAACAGTGGTATTTTTATGATAGCGGTGTATTTTAGTGACATGTTTTCGTTCGTATTGCGACAATGATGACGCGAGCACAAAAGAAAATGGAAAAGAATGCTGAATTTACTGCAAACGCGAACGTAGATACGGTTCCGAACATGAATACAGAAGCGGTTTCAAACGCAGTTTCCGAAAATTCGCAACACAGACTAGGAAATTCTATTGAGAATATTGAGATCCGGGAATACTGCGGAGAATCGGAATGTAAGCAATCATTTGCCAACAATACGTGATGAACATCTCTGTGCTACACGCAATTTAGGACATGACAATACAGTGACGCAAACGGAACTCATAAGAAATTCCAGCGTTGCTTCCGCCTCAAAAGTGCAGACTAATTTTGTGTTCTCCACTTTCGATGGAAATTCAGGTCTCGTTGCCACTCCGATAGAGCGGAGTAATTTTGCCTTTCCTTCTGTTGGTGGAAATGCAGGTACTGCTTCTGCTCTAACAGAGAAGAGTAACCTTGTACTCCCTGCCCCGAGTAATGATGTTTTACAATTATTACTGAGTAAACTCACTGAATTTAATGACAGACAGGAGAGTAAACTCACTGAATTTAACAACAATAATGCAGAGAATTTCACATCGCTTCAGAACGAAAGTAACGAGAATCTCACATTGTTTCGGGGTGAGGTGAATGACAACTTAAATCGTAAATTTGAAGAAATGACCAGTCAGTTGAAAAGTCAGGTACGTGAAGAATTCAAATCAGATATTAATAATCTTGTATTCCGACTTGATCACGTACAAAATGTTGATATTGTTGAAGTGGAACGACAGACGTCACAACAAGAACTGCAAGCAGAGGAATTAACAAAAAATGTCGAGTCATTGCAATTACAGACCACCAATGAAGTTTCAAAGACAGAAACTCCATTTACGACAGTAGCTAAAAAGGTAGATGAATTGTCCATGAAAGTGATGGAACTGAGTAGCGGGTTAGATACGAGGTCAGATGACACTCAGCCGGTACCGATCGCGGATACCGAAGAGTTTCAGTCTCTACAACGTTTTAAACAAGGGCAGATGACAATTAATCATCAAAACAAAAGTGACGTGAAAACTATACAGGAACAGCTTTCGAGCATCGAAGAAAAGATCGATCGCAGCAGTGACACTGGTAGATCCTATAGTTACCAAATTGGTAACGACAATGAGCTCGTTAATTATGGAAATACTGATCACTTTTCTCATGAATATGACACGTTTGCAGGACCTAATGAAGGAAACGTGAGTCATGCTGTAAAAGAAAACTCATCCGCTAAGAAAAATGACGAATTTGACTATAAGCATTTTTTCACAGTTAGGAAATTTAAAATTTTTCAGAATGCTAGTCACGAAATCCACCCTCGAGAGTGGTTACAACAATCTGACTGTTCTTTACCACCGCCGCAAATTGGAATTCATTTGCAGTTATCTTGAAGGAGAGCCTGCAACAAGAATGCGCTCAATAGTACGTGAATGTCACACATATGGTTATTTTTATCACGCATTCTTATCTGCTTACTGGTCAGACTACACAAGATCGTGCAAAACATTACATAATTAGGATGCAAAATTATGAGCAGACGAAATTTTCAACTCCAGTGCAATATTTTGAAAACATTTGTGCATGAACAGATATTTCACGAATCCGTACAGTCAGACGGAATTAATTCGTATCTGTTTGACAAAACTGCCGATTAGATTACGCCACATAATTTTGGCAGGTAGGTGCAAAGATGACTTGGAAGCATTCCAAGCTCTTTTGCAAGAATTAGAATTTGACAACTATTAAAATACACAAAGAGATAATAGTAATCAGTATTGGGAAAATAATAATCCGCGGCGCCACCGTAAACGCGTATGGAACTCGGACGAACCTCACGCGTACAGGGCGGAAGAAGATAGGCGCGATATGCTGCATCAACCGTATAACACAAATCATAGACGCCAGAGAAATGATTTTTTATGATCATAGGAACTCTCAGTACAGTAATAGACCGCGAGAGCAAAGGCGTTATGGAAATGAAAATCATTTTAGAAGGAATGGTCGTTGTAGAGACAACCGAAATTGGCGCGGACACGTAAATTACAATTCGGAACGCGGTGCTCATACAAAATACAGAGCATCGAGCCCACGTGATAATTATGGTCATAACAATTATGAGAACCAAAACAGTTACGATGAAGGGACAAATCAAAATTGGCAAGATCACAAAAATTCCAATTTAGAGCGTGGTGACAATGTAGAAATCAGACCACCCAACCCAAGCAATAATTCGCGGCAACACGAGCCGACACAACAATGACTAGCAACAAGGACTACAAAAGAACCGTTTGTAACGACGGAAAGCCGAAACACAAATTATGTTAACTTTGTTGGACTGGAGGACGTTAGAGACACATTATTACAAGAAAATGACTACAGCGAAATTATGTATACTCATCCAATTATAAAAATCTCGGTAGGAAATATTCTACTTTCAGCTGTACTTGATTCTGGCAGCCCTGTGAATGTAATTAGCGAGACAATGTTTAAGAAATATGGACAAGCATCTGTTTGTCCAACCTTGCCATTATTAAAGACTAAATTAAAGGGAGTCATTCATGGAAAGAGTGTAGACGTACGCAATCAGACTTCTTTAGTTTTCAGCTGTGAAGGACACGAGTTTTCTGCAAATTTCTTAGTAGTCCCTCTTTTATCAACAGAATTGATTTTAGGTGTGGAATTCCTACGTGAATATAAAGCAATGTTAAACTTTTGTAATGCTGAAACCATGTTACGAGTAAATCAAATGCTAGTCACACTTAAATTTCAGGGATGGTTAACAAATGAGCATGAGGAAGTGAATTATCTGAGTTTTCTCCTTCCACGTGAGGCACAACAATCACAGAACTTGTCTAATAGTTGCACAGATAACATCACTACATTTTACTGTAAAACAGAAAAACTCATTAGTACAGAACAATTAATTAAAAGGAAAGTTTACTGTGACGAAGTAGATCCTAATGCAGGCACGGACGAGTTATTTGAAATATTACAAACAAATTGTGAAGTTTTTTCTCACAAGACAGGAACAATACGTAACTTTCTTTATGAATTCAAGGTCAAGGAACATACTAAGTTTTTTGTACCACCATACGTCATCCCATTGACATACAGAGACAAAGTCAAACAGGAAATACAATCCATGTTCAAGCAGGGAATCATCGAACCTGCTTTGAGTTGATGTAACAGCCCATTACATGTGGTTAAGAAAAGGGATAATTCCATTAGACTGGTTCTTTTTTCCAGACAGATTAACACAGTAATCCAACCTGAAACCGATAGACCACAGACACTAGATGAACTATTGCAAAAAATTCCATGGAGTGAAGGTGATGTCATCTTTGGACTTACGAAGTAGTTTTTGGCAAATAGAATTAAGTCCGAGGTCTAGGAAATTCACAGCTTTCCTCTGTTTTGTAAACTGCTACCAATTGCGAAAAATGCCATTTGGTCTCAACGTTTCGTCAGCTGCACTTATCTGTGGTTTGAATACAATATTACCGGCACACTTAAAAGACAGGATAAACACTTATGTTGATGACATTTTGATTGCAGAAAATTCATGGACAAAACACAACCAAGTATTAAGTGAATTATTACAAACATTTTAGGAACATGGCATTACAGTCAATTTTAAAAAATCGGACTTTCATAGAACACAAATCAAATTTCTTGGCCATGTTGTTACAACAAAAGGCATTCTACCCGATACTGAAAAATTAAATGCAATCAAAGAAATGCCCCTACCAACAAACAAGCGGCAATTAAGAGGATTTTTGGGACTAATAAATTTTTATCGTCGTTTTATTAGCCTACAAAGCTTGTCAACAGGTAAGAACACAGTTTGGGACTGGGATCATGTTGCTCAAACAGAGTACCACGATTTGAAAACTGCACTACTGAATGCACCTATATTGTCACATCCTGATTTATCCCTTGATTTTTGCCTTTGGACAGATAGCTCAAGATCTGGGCTTGGTGTCCATTTGTTCCAAGAAGTTCTTGAAAATGGAATTCTTACTAAGAAAAGTATAGCTTTTGCCAGTCGAGTGTTAACAAAATCAGAGAGCAACTATTCAGTCACGGAGCTGGAAGCATTAGCCATAGTATGGGCATTTGATAAATTTCGTTACTATCTGCAAGGCAAGTACACAAAAGTATACACCGACCATCGGGCGTTACAATTTCTCATGTCAGCCAAATTAAATCATGACCATTTAAAACGTTGGGCTTTGTTTCTCCAGGAATTTAACTTCACTGTTATATATATTCCAGGTTCACAAAACATCATTGCTGATGCGCTTTCACGAGCTTTAGCTCAAAGTAACGAGGAAGATTGCCTAGAAAATAATTACAGCTTACTCTACATGCAGAAGGTTACTTTTGAAAACTTCATTTATTACCTCATTAAGTGACATTGCTCGTGAACAAGAAAAGGATGGGATTTGGAAGGATATAAAAAGGAAGTGGGAGAATAAGTCACATCCTGGTATAAGACAGTTTTATTTCATACGTGATAACATCTTTTTCAGACGCAGAAGTCCTGACAGTCCTTCTTGGGTTTTATGCATACCAGACGAACTTGTAAATAAACTCATTTGGTACACACATCTCAGTTATGCACGCTTTGCTGCGAAGAAATGTTTTCAAAAATTACGAGACCCATGTTATTTTTACAATGTGGAAAAGAGAATCCGTAAAGTCCTGGCAATATGCAAGTTATTTCAGAAAGCAAAACCACCAACAGTGACATACAGAACACTACTATTTCCAATCATCCCAGTCAAATTAAAAGAGATGGCTGCCATGGACATCTTCGGGCCAGTAATAAGATCTAGACAAGGCCATTCATATGTTTTCGTAGCTGTTGAGCTTACTTCGAAATTTGTCTCATTCACACCTTTACGAAAAGCTACAGTAAAATCAGTTTCTACAGCATTGTCAAAAATTTCTTGAAGGAAGTAGAGGCCGTTGACAAGGTGATTTCTGACAATGGCCCACAATTCCGTTCCAACAGTTGGCTGAAAACCTTGCGACGCAGGAAAATTAAACCAGTATTTATATCATGTTTTATGCCACCATGTAACCCATCAGAACGTATCATGAAGGAGTTAGGTAAATTTTTCAGATTGTACTACCATCGCCAACATAGAAACTGGGACGTACATTTATCCGATTTCCAAAACATTATTAATGAACTACCTAATGATTCCATTACCCTGCCTCCACTGCTTGTGTTGAAAAATAAACAACCACCAGATAGGATAAAACAATTAGTAGCCTTCCCTGCACTGCGACGTTTAAGACACCAAGAAGTGGTAAGTGTAGCATTACAGAACGTCAAGAAAGCTGCAGACAGAAGACAGAAGCTGCATAATCTACGAGTCAACGTCAAGAATTTACAGGTAGGTCAAAAAGTATTGCTTAGATCACATCGACTATCTCATAAGGGAAAATTTTGAGTAAGAAGTTTTTCTTGGTGTATGAAGGACCCTTCCGTATACGACGCATTGCACACCAAACGCTGTGGAACTTGAGACAATACGAACACATAAATCGCGAGGTCTTCATCACTTATCACACATTAAAATTTTCAAGGAATAAGGCCCTAGGGGGTGTACTGATCTTTAGTAAATATATGTTTGGCGAGTATAGGTTCCCCAGCCGTTACAGTATATTCTTCCGATTTTAATTTTCAGTACTGTTTCATAATCTTTGACTAACCTGTTTATCTATTAATCTTTTACTATCAATCTATCCTGTATGAAAGACCAAGAATCATTTATTATGAATGATTTGAATTGTTTGAGAAAATGAGAACTTTGCAAAGGGACATTTCTGACGAGAGGATTATACCAGCTGTTGACATCTTGCGACTCTTCAATGAAACAATGAAATTTTCGTGACTTATTTGAAAGAAAATGCAAGAAATAACTACGTACGTTTTTTAGGGAGAAATAACATGAAATAACAGAAACTGTTGACATTATCTTCAGGTAAAATATAAAGTGGCTCTGAATTGAGAAGGTATATTTGATCGGCAATAGTATAATTAGGAAACCTTCGAACTGACACTTGTTCTGATTTATGAGGTAGTTTGAAGAGTGATGATTTATGTTTATTAGTTTTCCAGGTAAGGCGTATTAGGATTTATGGACCACTCAAGAATAGTGTGACACAATGAGGAAGCACTTTGCAGACATTTATAGAACAAGAGAAGGTCAGAAAGATACACTTTTAAATGAAGAAACCCACAACGGTATTCTATGAAGGAAGATATAGCTTATACACGTTTGCGTAAGTCACAGTAATGTTAAGGTAGAGTACACAATTACTTAAAATCTAAGTCACAGTAAAGTTAAGACATAGCTATGAATCACGAAAGGAGTTCTGATACAAATACACAGCAAAGTGTTGAATTATGTGATGAATGAATGCCAAGAATATTTTTTGCTCTGTGAAATTGTGGAATGGTAGGAACGATAGTGCTGTTTCTCTTCTTATTGTTGTTAAGGTTGACTTAATTGCATTTCTTACAGGAAACATGATCGCAACGGAAGTTTTCTCCATTGCACAAACGAAAGCTCTTAACATGACGTAATTTTGTGTAGTAGACAATATTTTCAGATCGGAGCCTAGCACACTTACCGTTACGGGTCGCGAGTGGAAAGAAGTTCCAAAAACAGTCGGCCATGACAAAAAAAAAAAAAAAGGAACCACTGAGCTATGACCTAGATAATGATGTCGTGCATTAAACGATTTCTTTTCTCTTTCCAGAGTGAAATGACTCTTACGCCAAGAGGCGAGAGTATTTGCCATATTTTATGAATGTGTAAATAGTAGTGTAAAATAAGTCAATTTAATATTTATCTTGTGGTTTTCTACATGATTGTCATTTAGTGATGCAGTGCCGATTCCTGCACGAGGTTAATTGGAAGGTGATGATTTTTCTCTTATCATATCATAAATTTATTTCTTGTCACCTTGATGAATAAATCATTTCTTTCAGTATTTACTGGACAGATGTAGGGGTTTTGTATGTTGTATTTTGTGAGTAATCTATCTCTTTATAATGTGCTTTGTAGGTTGTTTCTTTTCTTGTTCTTTGTGACCATCCAAGGTATGGCCACACATTCGTACAAAGACTAGGGAGGCCTCCATACAGAGATAATAAGGACTCCATATAAAAACGATTGAGACGCTGTACCACAGACATTGACGTTTGACATAAGAAATATTGACAGTCATTACAGACTGACAATTATACATGTGGTATAACTTAGAAATTAGAGTGTAAAAATTCTGATGCAAAGTCACATAATTATGTATTTAATTGAGAAGTATTTCAGTCTGTCTCAAGAGTTTGATTAATTTGTAATATTGCTTTAATGCCACTGGAGGCAGATTTACATACGAAGCGATTGTTCAAAGAACTTCTAGCGTTTTGTTAATTGAATGAGAAAGAATCGCTTTCAGAATATAGTTTTTGAAAAAAAGAATTACTTGTTTGGGTTATCATTTATCGAGTTTAGATGTCACCAAACCCTTTCTCTTCAATTATATGTAGTTGTAGTAAGCAGCGGCTTTCGCAGCAACAGCAGGAGCCGCCATACAGAACATGCATTGCACTCAGCATGAATAATAGGTTTTTTTAAATAATGGAATGAAGCAGATCAAGTAGTGGCAGCAGAAAGACCAAGTAAGTTATCTGTTGCGCACAGGACCAATAAAAAGAATAAAGTTTAGGCGATCTCTGTAATAGTAAAATTAACAAGAGTACAAGCACAAGATTTTGAGGAGAAAACATGAGATAAGAAGAAAGAGCTCGTGACTTTCAGAACTGATCCCTTTAGACAATACACAATACAGATTCACTTAGGGAAGGAAACTTTTTCTTTTCAATCAACGAACAGATGTTATCAGTAAATTTACTTAAAACCAGCACAATTAAAAATACACTCAAACAGAGTATTGATATCAGAGTACAGTTGTCATAACCAAAGCACTGTTTCTTGATACACGAAAGGGTGAGCAGCTTCCTGAACAAGACATAACGCCCTAGACTGCCTGAACAAAGATAACTGAATCTGTTTGTTTGTCAGAGGATCAGAAGGAGGAATTACAAGAATTAATACTTTGGTATGTGCAAGTATTTAGAAGGTGCCCCAGGGTAATAAAGAATTACTAGTACAAAATGCACATTTATCCGTGCGAGAAAGTATGCTTTTCTTCATATCCAATTCTTTGGACCAAAGAGAAGCCATGAAGAATGAAACTGAAAGGATGATAAACTCGTAGTACACAGAACCCTCCTGTTCCATATATTGTAGCACTGGTTTAGCTCTCGCCTAGCCCGACGATAACGTCAATGAACAAAATCATTGTTCCTGTCAGGACGCGCCCTGACAACCTTGAGGGACAGTTACTGAAATTTCACAGTGTTAAATCACTCACTGTAATAGATTTAAAAGCATCGTATTTGCAAATAGCATTACATGAAGTTAGTAGCAATGGTACAGCCTTTGTGTGTGAGGGCAAGAGCTCTCAATTTTGTGTTCTAGCACTTGGCTTGAACGTGAGTGCGAATGTATTCATTTCCACATTGAATAAAGTTTCTGGACCTGAACTCCTCAGAAGAGTGACTCTCTATGTTGACGACTTGTTAATAGCTACTCCCACACGGGAATAACATGTTAAGCTTTTGGCACAGGTATTATACCGATTTGCAGAATATGGGGTCACAGCTGATTTAAGCAAATTGGAGTTTGGAAAAGAAAAGGTCAAATTCGTGGGGCATTTTATCTGGGGTATACTACCTGATCCAGGAAAACTTGATGCGATCAAACCTTTCCCACCACCACAGAACAAAAAACAACTGAGGGCATATTTGGGTTTGGTTTCATTTTTGGGGGTTCATTCCAGATCAGTTATTGAATAGTGGTGCACTGCTAAATCTTTTGGGGAAAAGTAATCCACGAATATGGACCAATAAATGCCAAGCGGACTTCGACAAAATGAAGGAAGCTTTACTATGTGCAAAGATACTATACCGCCCTGAAATGTCACAGGAATTTTGCTTGAGTGCAGATGCATATTCAAAGTGATTCGGAGAATGCCTATTTCAATTCGGAGGATGCTTATTTCACCGCACTGAAATTGGTGAAGGACCGACACCTAAGATAATCAGTTTAGCTATTCAAACGCTTTCTGAATCCTAGTGGTCATATTCCGTGACAGAGCTCGAGGCTCTTGATGTTATATGGACATTGAGTGCTACTTACGAGACAAACACACCAAAATGTACTGTCACCATCAAGCACTTCGATTTCTGTTGATACGCAAATTACTACATAGGAAGTTAGCCAGGTGGTGCATGTACTTGCTCAGTTCAGTTCTTCAATCATATACATCAAAAGTAAACAAAACGCAATAGCAAACAGCTTGTGGGGGTTACCACAAGGGCGCTATGAATCCTTAGAATTCAAAGAATAGAATTCTGGAATTAGCGTGCTGCTTATGCAGAACAAGACAAAACAAGCACATTATGTAAGGTGTTTAAGACTACACAGAATCAAGAAAAGTAGCGTGTGTGTTTACTAGAAAGTTACGTAGATGATTCCACTTTGTACACTGACAGTATATGGGGTCAGTATAGGGTTTCCAAATGCACCAGCAAGCTAAATACGTACTGCTATTTTCCCAACGTGCAGAGAAGTGTTCTCCAAGTTATTCGGAAGTGAAGTACTTGCCAAAGGACGAAGCACTCAAATAAGTGCAAGTTGATTGAAGTATATCCTCTAGCACCCACAAAACCTTTAGAAACAGTGTCCTTGGATACTGCTCGACCCTGTTCGCAACGGAAAGGAAGTGTCAAATATTGCCTTGTATGATGGTTCACAAGATAAGTTGTATGAAGTGCGGTCTGTGACTGCAGGTTCTATTCTTAGGAGGATTACAGAAGATTATTTCGTGAGAGTGGGGAAACCATAGATACTTTTATTGCACAATGCATCATACTTTGCAGGCAATAAATGGAGGGAATTTACTAACACAAACAAGATGAAACCTATATTCGTATCCAGATTTTACCTCGAAGCAAGCCCAATGGAAAGGATATTTTGAGAAGTACAAGATACCTAGGTGAAAGGTGTCACATGAAGAATAAGTATGTCAGACTTTGATTAATCTGGAGGAAAAGGCTTGTAACATCACAATACGTGTCGTTACATGATTAAAAAATTAATGATGCAACTAATTAATCTCAGACCCAGCAACCACATGCCTGTAGAAGCAATAAGGGTCTACACATTTCTTTTTTTCATTTCTTATGTGCACGTCCTGTATCCTGATTTCCATTTTTCACCCTTCGTGAAAGTGTGCGGTCAAGCGTGACTGATTTGAATGCAGTAGCAGACGAACCAGAGAAGTAGTGGGTTTCTTAGTCTTCTACCAACCTAAACGGTGTCGGTGGGAAGCAGAGAGCAGGAAGAGGAGGGCTTGGCCAAAGATGAGTAAAGCAAAACGTTTTCCTAGCAGAGGTTGGTCATGGGCCTCCCCCACCGCCTATGGCGGTTCGGAGAGAGCTCCGCGCTTCGGTTACAGGTTGAGTTATTCTGAAGACAGGTAAGCGACCACACGTTCCCTCAGAACGTCTGTGTCGAACAAGGGACAAAAGGTATTTTAATCTGTTAATAATGATTTGTTAATCTCAACAATTTCTTCTCCTAGGCATTTTTTGAATTACCATTTAGGTTCTGGTTACAACTTTTGGTCCAGTTAATCAGTGTCATAATAGCGTGATTTTCGTTAGGCGCGACTACGCGGTCTATAGATTCAAAGGGCAGTCCAAGCCTCAAAAGTAACTATCTGCCATTTTATTTTATTTGTGTCGGACATTTTAAATTATCAGTGAAACTGTACCGAGCGTATATTCGGCAAGATGATTCGATTTCTTTCCAAGCGCTTCACGCATAAATATGCAGCCACCAAAATCCTGCTCGATGCCAGCCACGAGGTGCATACAATTCTTCCCATCAATAAATGCTGTCAACATTTTGTTTGCCGTGTGAATTAGTGCATGTGAATGTCTGTGTCACAAACTTGAGCAGTGGCCACGTGTTGCCCAGAATTTCCCACCCCACAGGATTCTTACAGATTAAGGACAACGTGGCTTGTTATTCTCGTATGAGAAAGCCATAGGATCGTATATAAATGTACCAGGAATGTTTTGTCCATCTATTAAATACAAAAATATTACAGTTAACAAGCGAAATACTAGTCAAAAATAAATATTTTTATCATTTGAAGCTATTTCCGTGATCGTTAATTTATTTCCAGTACATATGAAAATAATGTTACATTTTTAGTATTGATTATTACGCTCCTAAAATCTAAAGTGCTTGGCTCAAGTTTAGCTAACGGTACGTAGCTTTCTCTGACTGCCCCATAGAATACCACTGCGTTACTCGTTACGACCCCAATAAATTCAATCACTGAAGGAATTGTTTCTAAAATTTATATAGACCTAAATCTATTTCATATAACGGGAAAAAGTACTCAGAGAAGGTTACGCCGCCAAAGAAAAATAAGAGCGAATGTGGACAGGATATTCCATCATAGCAAGCTGGAACAAAAGAAATAATAATAATCAGAAGAAGCTCCTGCTAGTGAAAGTAAAGAACCCTCTATAGGCTGCCACTCAGTGAATAGTAAGATGCCAGTGCTTAGTTACAGGCTGAACAGGGGAAAAAGTCATTCGACAAAAGATGGGTATTCACTGTACAATTTCAAGTAGGACAAAAGATATTACTACAAACGAACCTTAATTCTACGAAGTATGGGAAGTTCAGTCATAAATGCCTACATCGAGCCATTTGTAGTTGCTGAAATCTCACATCCAGGTGCATATACATTAGGCTCCCCTAAAAGGGGAATGAGAAGGGACTCTAACAACAGAATGATCAAATAAAATTTTTACACTAAAAAAACTGGAGGAAGGTCAAACCTCACTTGCAGTACTGTACTTGAAAAAATAGAATATTATATCGTAATGAATATAATATTCACATAATGATTTTTCACTTATTTTGAAGGCCATTTCAGCACGTAGTGCAAATTCTTGATCAGTACGTTTCAGGTGCCATTGGGGCCGATGAATTAGAAGCAGCCACCAATTTGTCGGGTGGAGTCGTCCCTTGCCCACGAGCGATGCAGTAGGCAGCAACAGCCCGTGTGCGCCAAGCCGCGTAAACATTTCTCTGAACAAGCGAACAGAATTAAGTCATGGCCCCAATGCTTTTCACCGCACAAACACTAAGACTGCCCGCCCCGACAAGCACAGGGTTATGCATGTGACAAGAAAGGTCACGTACAATCCGCATGTTTGCAACGGAACAAACGTAAGAATTCCGCTCACTCACAAAAATCTAGTTACAAGGCCCATGTAATCAATGCAGTGTATTCAAAGCCTACTGCAGGCATTAGCAAAACTACCAAGCGAACGGTTTCTTCAGTGCTACTCCAGTCAAACAAACTTTTTGTTCATTTGAATCTTAGTGGAAAACGTGTGCAAATTCTTGATCAGTACGTTTCAGGTGCCATTGCGGCCGATGAATTTGAGCAGCCACCCTTGTCTAGGGTGCCTCTGATACATTGTTGAATGGTAACACATGTGAGCTGTTCGGCTCCCCAAGCCTGTCCAAAACTAGCACGCACCTGATGGCTCATGATGGACAAGACATTTTCATTCTTGGAAAATGTACTTTGCCTGTCACGTATCGCTCACATAAGCAAACAGCTACTTTAATTGTGCTACAATCACGCAATTGTGAGAACATATTTGGCCTTGACTTGTTTGATTTGTTTGGCTTTCAAATTCAGGACAATGTGTTGTCAGTGACTACATTCAGTGCCGAAGACAGTGTAGCTACACTATGTGATCAAAAGTCTGGTCACCAGGCTGAAAATGATTTACAATTTCTTGGCGCCTTCCATCGGTAATGCTGCAATTCAATATGGTGGTCCACCCTTAGCCTTGATGGCAGCTTAGACTCTCGCAGTCATACGTTTAATCAGGTGCTGGAAGGTTTCTTGGGGAATGGCAGCCCATTCTTCACGGAGGGCTGCACTGAGGAGATGTGTCGGTGTTGGTCGGTGAGGCCTGGCACGAAGTCGCCGTTCCAAAACATCCCAAAGGTGTTTTATACAATTCAGGTCATGACTCTGTGCAGGACAGTCCATAACAGGGATGTTATTGTCGTGTAACAGCCCCGACACAGGCCGTGCATTATGAACAGGTGCTCAATCGTGTTGAAAGATGCAATCCCCATCCACGAATTTCTCTTCAACAGTGAGAAGAAAGAAGGTTGCTTAAAATATCAGTACTGAGTTCCGTGATCCATCGCTCCACACAACGTTTTTCCACTGTTCAAGCGTCCAATGTTTTGCGCTCCTTACGCCAAGGGAGGCATTGTTTGGCATTTAGCAGCGTGATGTGTGGCGTTCTAAAACATCCTAAGCAGCCACTCGAGCATGAAATCCCAGTTTTCTCATCTCCCTCCTAACTGTTATAAAACTTGCAGCAAATCTTGATGCAGTTTGGAATTCCTGTGTGGTGGTTTGGATAGATGTTGCCCTATCACACATTACGACCCTCTCAACTGTCGGCACTCTGCGTCAGTCAACAGACGAGGTCCGCCTGTACGCTTTTGTGCTGTATGTGTCCCTACACGTTTCCACTTCACTATCACATCGGAAAAAGTGGACCAAGGGATGTTAAGGGGTGTGGAAATCTCGCGTACAGACGTGTGACACAAGTGACACCCAGTCACCTGACTACGTTCGAAGTCCGTGAGTTCCGCGGAGCGCCCAATTCTGCTCTCTCACGATGTCTAATGACTACTGACGTCGATGATATGGAGTACCTGGCAGTAGGTGGCAACACAATGCATATAATTTGAGAAACGGGTGTTTCTGATGGTGTCCGGATACTATTGATCACATAGTGTAGCTTGCTGAGAGTTCCCTGAACTCTTTTGTGAACGATTTACTATGATAGACTCAGCTCAGCCGAAATTTTGCCGGGCCAGAACTGTTCCCATAGCATTACGGGACAAATTCGCCGCTGAACGTAAGGAATTACAAGATAGCGCAACATTTCACCATACGAGGTAGTCAATCGGCAAGTGCACTGGGTTTGCTACCCAAACCTTGAGGCCGCATTCGCCTCTGTGTTGTCTTTAAGTCTACAGTCAAGCCACAAACTGTGACTGATACCTATCTATTGCGACGTCCAGAGGATCTCATGGAGAGACTAGGTGCTGCTCGCTACTTTTCAAAAACTGGTTGCCGCGACGCATATCTTCAAATGTCACTAGATGAAGGATATCAAACCTGAGGCGCCCTGCTAAACCCACAGGACAGGGCATGTAGTTTAAATTGTGGAAAGGGGCCAAAATAAGCGGCTGTCAGCTACACTCGACCATGACAAAATATTGCAAGAGCAAAGAAATTTTTTAAAAAACACAGCATTAATTTTTGTAACTTAATTACCGGCTGAATGCGCCATACAATCTCATGCCTTAAGGACAAGACCACTTTAATTTGAAATCGGCTGAAAGCCAATAACTTAAGACTCAAATAAAAATCAAAAATTTAAAAGGCCAAAGACCTTATCTTAAATCAGTTCCTTCAATGAGTTGGAAGGCCCAAACAATCTGATACCTTAAGCGCAAAACAACTTCAATTTAAAAATGAGCTGAAGGCCCATCACTTAAGACTCAAACGAAAATAAATTTTTAAACAGCCAAAGGCCTTCCCTTAAAACAGTTCTTTACCTATCCTGAAGGCCCAAACAATCTTATGCCTTCAGGGCAAAACATCCTTAATTTTAAAATCGGCAAGAAGCCATACAAATACAAACAAGAACAAACAAAAATAAAAAAAACGCAGTTCACCCAACAGCGCTCAGAAGTTTCCGAGGGTCGGCCTGGAATTCAAACACTAACGCTCGCTTCGGTGAGAGAGGCAGTCGGCCCAACCATTCTCGATCCGACGACAACCCAACCGACAGACAGTTAACGGACCCACCGACAAGATAACTTTCGCTCCGCCCGACCAGCACACAACAGGGTGTTCACTGGAACAACGTAGAAGATACTGGCGCCCACAACCAATTATACATTGAGCTGTCAAACTACACACCGTGCTGGACAGCGACAACACGATAAGCAAAATACACTGCCTGAATTTACATCAACGGCCAGGGCCGGTAACCGGAACGTTAACGGCCACAAGGCAGAAGATATCCGCTGGTGCACTTCAGTTCAAAATAACCAAGTACAGTTAAATTCCACCGGAGGGTGACTAAAGTTTGCCAAATTGAAAACACACGTTGTTGCTCGCGGGAATGTTCCAACGGCCGAAAACGAAATCCAAACGACACGATCTTAACACTCGTGACAACCTTCGTGTCCAGGATCAGTGAGCCACGGACCTCGTAGCAATGGGAACAGCACCGCACACTCCGACCGCGCGTGGACTCCTCCAGTGGCCTCGGCCAAACTACGCGCCGTGGAGATTTCCTCGCTGCTCCACGCCAACCCACCAACCAACCACCAGGCCCGGAAACGGTGAAAGGATCAGATATACGTCGGCCGATGAGACACCCGACCGAACGACCAACCAACGTTCGTCCAGCTCCAATGTGCCTCCGTCGGAGAGTTCACGTGTGTCGCTGCGGTCGGCGAGCAATGGCTGTCGGCGCCTCACCGGCGCTCCGTCCCCGACATCACTGCTGTTGCGTCCCGACTGCACTGCTGGTCCGTCTTGAACTGACGACACACGACGACCCGGATATACTATCGGTCGCTCCAGAGATGGTACGACAGTGCACTTATCGATACGCGCTGCTGCTGCCGCTCACGGACAAATAAGGCAGGAAGTTAGTGACGCCAGTAAATGGAATAAGAAAAGGAGGCGGCAGTACCGTAATAGAAGATGACAAACAACAAATGAGATAAACTCGAACCGTGCACGGCTCAAAACCGTGTGTGTTGTGAACACTCATTTGGGCTTGTTTAAATATTTGCGTCTATCGTTTGGCAGTACTTCCGCACCCGCCATTTTCCAACGGTATTTGGAACAGCTGACTGCTTAAGTACCAAACTGTTCAAACTATTTGGACGATACTGTCGTAGCAGGTGGTACACCTGAAGAACAGATTGCAAATTTGCGTGCTTTGTTTCGTGTGTTATCTGATACAAAACTAAAGTGTAGACTGGACAAGTGATATTTTTTAAAACCTGAGTTGCAGTATCTTGATCGTGTCATAAACAGTCAAGGTGTACGTCGTATTTGTTATCCATACGTGATCTGTCAGTTCCTTGCAATTTCACAGAATTGCAGTCAGTCTTAGGGAAAATGAACTATTATATTCGGTCATACAGGATGCTGCACAAGTCGCAGCTCCAGTGTATCGCTTGCGTCGCAAGAACGTCCCCTATTTTTTGGACAGATGAGTGCCAAGAAGCTTTTCAAAAACTTAAAGATGCACTGCTCACTGATCGATGCTTGGTTCGCTTTGATCCTGTCAAACCAGTTGTGTTGCGATATGACGCCTCCTCTTACGGAATAGGTGCAATGTTTTCGCGCAGATTTTGTCAGAAAGACAGGCCTTGTTTTCGCATCAAAAGACTTGTCCAAAGCTCAGTACAACTATTCACAAATAGAGGCATTCGCTGCTGTGCATGGTGTCACCAAATTCCACTACTATTTGAATGACAGAAAATTTTACTTAGCAACGGATCACAAACCATTGCAGTTCTTCTTCCATCAGATAAAGCCGTTTCCTGTACGAACTTTCCAGTCATTCCGAAGGTGGGTTTGGCTGTTGTCTCGATACCAGTGCGAGATTGTGTATCGTCCGACAGCTCAACATGTTAATGCGGACGCACCTCCGATTGACCCTGATAGAGACTTTGACGCTTCTGCTGTATCTTGTTGTCACATCTATGCTCAGGATTCTGAATTGCTTCAAACCTTTGAAATGTTCAAATGTGTGTGAAATCTTATGGGACTTAACTGCTAAGGTCATCAGTCCCTAAGCTTACACACTACTTAACCTAAATTATCCTAAGGACAAACACACACACCCATGCCCGAGGGAGGACTCGAACCTCCGCCGGGACCAGCCGCACAGTCCATGACTGCAGCGCCGTAGACCGCTCGGTTCAAACCTTTATTCAGCACTATAGGAAGATTACACAGGCCACCGAAGCTGATCCAGATTTGAACATTTTGCTAAAATACACGTACATATCTTGGCGTCGCCCATTGCACAGCATAAAGAACTTTGTAGCGCACCGATACTCTGCAGGTTGGTATAGCCTCGCTATACAGCAAAGTGTGATACTTGCTCAAAATGACAGTGGACTGTCACGTGTGTTGACGCCTAAACCTTTGCAAAAAGAGGTGCTGCAGCTCCTTCACTAAGGATCAAGGATAGTGCAGGGGTGGGGATATTCGTGCGGTACAGTTAGAGCGTCAACACTGTACTTGGCAGGGTTTCGCTACCGCCCTTATCCCACATTGGGCGCAGGGACGGTAGGGTTAAGTACGGATTTGGCATGAATTAGTTAAGGGGTGGCCGGATACTGTACTTGGCAGGGTATGGACACCCAAATAGAACAGACGACGTCACAGTGTCACGCATGTACGGAAAATCTTCGGCTTTGCCACAAAAATTCTCTGCTTGGCCTAAGTCGCAGTCACCGTAGCAACGTGCGTACAAGGACTTTGCGAGACCTTTTTGGAACATTCGTTGGTGGATTGTGGTAGACTCTTATAGCCCGTTTTCTTTTGCTGTGCCGATGAAGTGGACAACGTCAGGTAGCAGAATTCATGTGTTGTTCTCCGTTTTTTGCCTCGAAGGTTTTCCTGAAGTCATAGTGTCGGACAAAGGTCGGACAAAGTTTGAAACCTTCTGTGAACGCAATGGCTGACAACATCTAACTAGTAGACTGTTCCACCCACAGACAAACGGCGAAGCGGAACGTTTTGTCAGAACCTTGAAGGAGAAGATGGCCAAATTTCGCACCGCACACACCAGGGATCAAGCGTTGAAACTTTCTCCCCTCCTATCCCTCGCATCCACGAGATTTACTGTCTCCGCCGTAACTGCTTCACGGTTCCGCCATCGGACACTGCTCCACCTGCTGCACCTCCTCAGCATCTGGAGCCGAAGGAAGGCGGCATGATACTGTGTTTTTCAGGATTTTTAGAACAGCATACGGTGGGCTAGAGGCGAGACCCTTCGTCGTGTTGAAGCGTACATGTATATTATTTCAGGTCCAGACGGATTGCACAGCCGACATTACAATCAAATTCGCCACTGTCGTGTGCACGGTGATTCTTCTGTATCAAATGGTTCAGATGGCTCCGAGCAGTATGGGACTTAACATCTTAACATCAGTCCGCTAGGCTTAGAACTACTCGAACCTAACCAGCCTAAGGACATCACACACATAGATGCCCGAGGCAGTATTCGAACCTGCGACCATAGCAGCAGCGCAGTTCCAGAGTGAAGCGCCTAGAACCGATCGGCCACAACGGCCGGCTGATCCTTCTGCATCCCTTTCCCCAGATTCACGGATTCCGAAGACAGCGCGGCTACAGCAGCCGCCACAAGGTGTCATCAAGAAACCGCGGAACGACCCCATGGAGAAGGGGCCATCGCCCCCTCCGCCTCCTCTCGTCCTACCGATAGAGCTGGATCCGCCCACACCGCAGAAGCCGAAGTTGACATTGTGGTATGGGTCTCAGGAAATGGACGCGTACCGTTCTGGGTCTTTTCCGGAGGACGTTTCCACCAGAGCGAAGACCAGATGGCGGGTCACGATCG
Source organism: Schistocerca cancellata (assembly GCF_023864275.1). Lineage (NCBI taxonomy): Eukaryota > Metazoa > Arthropoda > Insecta > Orthoptera > Acrididae > Schistocerca > Schistocerca cancellata. The sequence continues at coordinate 281,552,415 of NC_064631.1, read as the reverse complement.
GAAGTCTGTCGTTCCCTGCAGCCACAGCTTCCGGTCCATCAAAGCGTCAACGCTCCTGCCTCGCCTCCCGTCGTCGTGCTCCGTATACGGCGGCGGTCCGTCGCCCTGACGGAAGGGGGGGGGGGGGGGGAATTTAACGTCGTAAAGTCGAGCGCCGGCTCGCCAGACGGGAACGAAAGAGAAGAGACGGCTGTGAGATGAAGTCAGCCAATCGCAGTCCCCCGACGACGACAACGCGAAAGAAGAGGCGCCTATGCGAAGAGGACATAAGCGTCGCGATCGACTCGAGACGGCCCAGTTCAACATCAGCTTCAAGATTAGCGACTTCGATGTGCTCTCTATGTAGCACAGACTTGGGATTGTCACTACTGAAGACGATTGGTTGTTTCGTATGTCGCCTTTTGCTTGTGACACATCTGTGTAATTGACAAAGTTAACTGTTGTATCTTTCCTTACTGTAATAAAATCCATTAACACGACTTGTTTGATTGTTTGTTTAGCGAACCGAATATGCAGGCATCTTAGACACTACATTATGTATGCTTCGTTTAAATCAAACGATGTTGAACTGTAATGCCTATTTTAAACTGAAGAGCCAAAGAAACAGGTACACCTGCCTAATATCGTGTAGGCCCCCGAGAGCACGCAGACGTGCTGTAACACGACATGGCATGGACTCGACTGCTGTCTGAAGTAGTGCTGGAGGGTATTGACACCATGAATCCTGCAGGAATGTCCATAAATCGATAATAACGAGGCGGGGGGGGGGGGCTGTTGTGGGGGAGAGGTCTCGTCTGAACAGTACATTGCTACGCATCTGAGATATGCTCTATAATGTTCATGTCTGCGGAGTTTGGTGACAAGCGGAATTGCTTGAACTCAGAAGAGCGTTGCTGGAGTCACTCTGTAGCAACTCCGGACGTGTGGTGTGTCGCAGTGTCCCAATGGAATTGCCCAAGTCCGTCGAAATGCACAAAGGACATGAATGGATGGAGGTGATCAGACAGAATGCTTACGTACATGTAATTTGTCTAGTCGTATCTAGACGTATCAGGGGTCCCATGTCACTCCAGCTGCACACGCCCCACACCATTACAGCGCCTCCATCAGCTTGAACAGTCCCCTGCTGAGATGTAGGGACCATGGATTCATGAGGTTTCCTCCATATCCGTACACGTCCATCCGCTCGATACAATTTGAAAGGAGAGTCGTCCGACCAGCAACATATTTCCAGTCATCAACAGTCCAATGTCGTTGTTCACGGGCCCAGGCGCAGTGTAAACCTTTGTGTAGTGCATCTTTTCCGGCATCTTAGTGGATCTTTTCCGGCCGTAGCGACATCGGAGATTTGATGTTTTACGGGATTTCTGATATTCACGGTAGACTTATGAAATGTTCGTGAGGCAAAATATTCACTTCATCGCTACCTCGGAGATGCTGTGTCCTCAAGCGACGATTGTAACACCACGTTCAAACTCAATTAAATTTTTATTTGCTGCCATTGTAGCAGCAGTAATGGTTCTAACAACTGCGCCAGATACTTGTTGTCTTTTGTAGGCGTTGCCGACAGTAGCGGAGTATTCTGCCTATTTACATATCTCTGTGTTTGAATACGTTTGCATGTACCAGTTTCTTTGGTGCTTCAGTGTGTATATGTTATGTGAAGCTATGTATGTATTGACACAAACAGACGTCAAGAGTAACTGTTCCGATAACAAACGCTTGGCGTGTGTTGTAAAAGGATTTCTTTTACATGTATTATTGTGAGTGAATCTGATGGTACTTATAATGAGGTTAATGTTTTGGGTTCGTTTGTAGCGGCGAGGGACGCTAGACTTTGCTACGAGTGACCATATGAGGTGAAAACGTGTATTGACTTAACCTGAAATTTGGTGAGATCTCGACGTGATGCTGAATGTACGGGCTGGATTTGGACACTAAAATATGTGACGCACGACGTGGTTCCAGAAGCACAGGTCGGAAGCGACAGGCCTTTTCGTTGCAACATTGGAAACTCTCAGTCACGCACTCGCCTGTGCAGACTATCCTACGGAGCAGCTCTACGGACGTTGTGACGACATGAAATTTATTGTTACTTGAAAACTGTAAAAACAAACTGTGCCGCCTAGCCATGTTGCACCAATGGGCCTTTGAGGTGCGTGTTCAGCAAACATTCCTTAACATGTTTGAGCGTGGCCCCGCAAGAGACGTGTAGAGGTTATTCTGCTATAATGGAGCCAAGGACTCAGAAACTTCCAGAAATGCAAAATAAGAGACAACTGGCGCGTCTAAGCTATACATTAAAATAAGACTGGCGATGAATGATGATATTTTAAACCCAAATCAGGCCAAAGATACAATATAAGTTATAAATGAAAATAAATTTTAATATGTTATGATGGTACGTAGAAGGGGCGCCGCAATTGTATACTGTCGTTCAGTAATTGTTGACCGCGCCAGTACACAGAAGGGGGTAATTGTATTGGAAATTACGCTGGTTTATCAATATGGATATATGTTTTATTTTTTCTGTCTATTTTTGTCCATCCATTCGCCTAAGTAATTTACGGCAAAGATAAAGACGCTGTATGTCCACAGCAATCAAGCCCATGCAGCTAGCAAGAATAGTTGAAGAACGTTAATTTCGTTATATTTGTAAAAACCCTTATCGGATGTTTCATGTACTGTCGTCTTTTCCCCTTCCATGAAAGAGAGATGGCGTGGAATTCTGTTTAGTTCATTAATTACGTGAAATGCAATAATTCTTACTGTTTGAAGTCAATTTCATTTAGATCTCTACTTCACCTGATATATCTACCGGAGTTACCGGTAAATGTAACATTTCGGAGAAGCAAGAAATTTAGGCGGAGCACTCTGAACGCCGTAAAATTGTCTTCAAAGAAGAAGAGGAGGCAAATTACTTCAAGGCTCGAAGAACTATCATCTTGTGGGGTCACCGCCAGACACCACACTTGCTAGGTGGTAGCCTTTAAATCGGCCGCGGTCCGTTAGTATGCGTCGGACCCGCGTGTCGCCACTATCAGTGATTACAGACCGAGCGCCGCCACACAGCAGGTCTAGAGAGACTTCCTAGCACTCACCCCAGTTGTACAACCGACTTTGCTAGCGATGGTTCACTGACAAAATACGCTCTCATTTGCCGAGACGATAGTTAGCATAGCCTTCAGCTACGTCATTTGCTACGTCCTAGCAAGGCGCCATTACCAGTTACTATTGAGATTATGAATAATGTACCGTCAAAAGCCACGTTCCCCATTTATGTATTAAAGTTAAGTATTCCACCAGCTACGTCCGTTTTTTCTAAAGTCTAATTTCCTTGACCTGTTCCAGACCTCATGCCAGCCTGCGTGAGCTACAACGCGTGCCTTTCGGTTTCCTCTAGTCACACGGTGTTGGCTTTCCTGCCAACCCACAACATCTAATAATCCAAAATTATAGGTTACAGATTTTTCGTGTATGAAAATAATAAGATGCCTGACTGTGTGGAGTGTTCGCCACTGTATGTAAATTAGCTGCGACAAGTGCTCCCGTGTGCGTCACACCTGAAAATTGCCATCGTAATTATTATTCTTAAAATTATTAATTAAATAGTGGAATTTATGGTGGTTTACGAGTGAGGACATAATTCCTCTTAAGATTTTGCAGATCCAGCCTAGATAATGTTGCCCTCAGAAAATCCAATTCTCGCGTAACTACGACCCAAGTAACTTGCATCAGCTACCATCCCACGTTCAAAGTAGGTCAACTCGTGACGTGCTGGCATGTTCATCGTATATCTCCCTGTAACAGACTGCCCATGTATCTTGTCCACGATAGCTGAAACATTGGAGCGTCAGACACAGCGCTCTTCCAACGGGACGATAGTTTCTTTGGTTTGTGGTCAGAGTTTATTACAGGGTGTCATACTTTACACCGCATGTCGAGAACTGACAGGATGAAGAAAGAGAAAGATGAGCGTTTCCATGTTTCTGCAATGCTTTGACACCGCAGCTTACCAAATGATAAGGACTGCAGTTCTGAATGCGCCCTCTTTTCCTCCACTTGCTGATAGAAGATTGAAATCGACAGATACAGTCCGTCAAAAGCTTTCCAGGCTTCTAAATTCAATGATTAAGATAGTCCTATGCGACAAACAGTGAGCAACATTTGCTCTCCGAATTATGGCCGTGTGCAACACTTAGCCTCAGTCTTATGACATGTTTTTCGAGGAATGTGCCCCTCACATACCTCCCCTGCAGTCTTTATTTAAATAGTTAGTTCACTCAGAGTGAACAGCTTATCTTAAATAGTAAGCTTCGATGTGATTTACTTACTGAACAGGTTCAGCTTTCGAATTACTTATGTCTTATTGTCAAAACTGAGGTACATATTTGTTCAAATATTATCTGCACTTGACTTACACTTTATTTAATAACGATATTTTTAACAGGCTCGTGGTGTGAATGTAAGTAATCTATTGTCGTCCTTGAAGGCCAATTTTTTAAAGGAGTAGTTCAATGAAAGGGTGCAAAACACACAGTATTGTCGAATTGTGCCCTTCGTGGAGAGAATGAATTATGTAATTTTTTAAACCAACAGATTTCAGAAATGAAAATATTCACTTTATAATTGAAACCGAAAAGGAGGACTGCTTTCCCTACTTCGTCCGTCACAAAGGTGATACCCTGAAACAATCAGTTCCTCTCAAACCGTTTTACTTGCAAAAACTTGCCACCTGTGGTCTACAGGTATCGACCTTGGTTAGTAATTAAAACGCCTCGGTCCCAGATTTGAATCCTGTCACCGCTTGAATTTTTATTATTGATCAGCAATGGTGACTGAAGACTTCCGGCATAAAAAGTCATCCTTATTTTGCCAGCGGCCTTTGTCAACGAGGGCGGAGGAGCGGACAGCGGTTCAGGACACTCTCTTGTCGTTGGGGTGGGAAACTGCCCCTAAAGGTGGAAGAATCTGCAATGATCAAGAGCATGAAGATGCAGAAGGCAATAGAAACCACTGTATTAAAGAAACATAATATGCATCCACAAAACACGTGGCCATTAATTGAAAAAGGTGTCATGATGATCTCTCTCCATTGGCGAAAGATTCCGGAATAGTCCGCCGTTCGGACCTCCGTTAGGGGACTACCGAGGTGGAGGTGACCACGAGAAAAAGATTGGATAACCAACAGAAGGACAGCATTCTACGAGTCGGGGTGTGTACTGCCAGAAGCTTGAATGTGGTAGGGAAGCTAGAAAATATGAATAGGGAAATGTTGAGGCTCAATATAAATATAGTAATCGTGAGTGGAGTGAAATGTAAAAAAGACAAGGATTTATCGTAAGATAAGCAGAGTAGAAAGATGAGTAGAGGGTAATATCAATAGCTGTAGAAAATGGTTTAACAGGCGTAGGATTCGTCATGAACAGAAAGGTAAGGGAGAGAGTGTGTTACTGTGAACAGTGCAGTGATAGGGTTGTTCTTATCAAAATAAACAGCAAACCAACACCGACAACGTTTGTTCAGGTATACATGCAGACGTCGCAAGCGGAAGATGAAGAACTAGAAAAAGTAGGTGAGGACATGTAAGGGGTTATTCAGTGCGTAAAGGGAGATGACAATCTAACTGTCATGGAGGACTGGAATGCAGTTTTAGGGGAAGGAATAGAAGAAAAGGTTAAGGGAGAACACGGGCTTGGGACAAGGAATGAGAAAACACTGAGTTCTGTAATAAATTTCAGCTAATAATAGCGAATAATCTGTTGAAGAGCTACAAGAGGAGGAGGTATACTTGCAAAAGGCCGGGTGTTACAGAAAAATTTCATTTAGATTATATCATGGATAGACAGAGATTCGGAAGTCAGATACTGTATTATAAGACTTAGACAGGGGCAGATATAGACTCAGTAAAAAATTTAGCAGTGATGAAGAGTAGGCTGAAGTTTAAGAGATTAGTCAAGAAGAATCAATACGCAAACAAGTAGGATGCCGAAGTACTAAGGATTGAGGAGATATGAAGGAAGTTCTCTAAAGCTTTAGATACGGCAATAGGGAATAGCTCATTAGGCAGTACAACTGACGAGGAATGGACATCTCTAAAAATGGCAATCACAGAAGCTGGAAAGAAAAAACATAGATACAAAAAAGGTAACTGTGGAGAAACCATGGGTAACAGAAGAAATACTTGAGTTGATTGATGACCGAAGGAAGTACAAAAATATTCAGGGTAGTTCAGGAATACAGAAACACAAGCCACTGAGGAATGAAATAAATAGGAAATGCAGGGAAACAAAGGTGAAATAACTCCATGGAAAATGAAAAAATCGAAAAAGAAATGACTGTCGGAAGGACTGTCTCAGCATATAAGAAAGTGAAAATAACCTTTGGTCAAATTAAGGGGAAAGGTGCAACATTAAGAGTGCAATGGGAGTTCCACTGGTAAATGTAGGGTAAAGAGCGGTTAGGTGGAAAGAGTACATTGAAGGAGGGAGGAAGCTTTGTCTGATGTCATAGGAGAAGAAACAGGAGTCGATTTAGAAGAGATGGACGATCCAGTATTAGCATCAGAATATAAGAGAGCTTTGGAAGACTTAAGATAAAACGAGGCAGAAGGGATGGATAACATTCCATCGTAATTTCTAAAATCATTGGGTGAAGTGGCAGCAAAACGACTATTCACGTTGGTGTGTAGAATATATGAGTCTGGCGACATACCACTTGACTTTCGAAAAAATGTCATCCACGTAACATCTAAGACGGTGCGAGAACTATCTTAAGAGTCAGCTTAACAGCTCATGTATCCAAGTTGTTGACAAGAGTAGTATTCAGATGAATGGAAAAGAGGACTGAGGATGTGTTAAACGACGATCAGTTTAGCCTTAGGAAAGGTAAAGGCACCAAGGAGGGAATTCTTACGTTGCGCTTGATAACGGAAGCAAGACTAAAGAAAAATCACATTCATAGGATCCGTCGACCTGGAAAAAGCATTCGGCAATGTAAAATGGTGCAAGGGTTCTTAATTCTGAGGAAAGTAGGGATAAGCTGTACTCAGATACGGGTAACATACAGTATGTACAAGACCCAAGAGGTAATAATAACAGTGGACGACCAATAAAGAAGTGTTCGGATTAAAAAGGATGTAAGACAGAGAAGTAGTCTTTCGCCCCCTACGTTCAATCTTTACATTGAAGTAGTAATGACGAAAATAAAAGAAAGGTTCAGAAACGGATTTAAAATTTAAGCTAAAAGGATATGAATGATACGATTCGCTGGTGACATTGCTATCCTGAATGAAACTGGAAGACAATTAAATGATATGTTGAATGGAATGCACAATCTAATGCGTACAGAATATGGATTGAGAGTAAATCGAAGAAAAACGAAAGTAAAGAGAAGTAGTAGAAATGACAATAGCAAGAACCTTAACATCAGGACTGATGGTCATGAAGTAGATGAAGTTAAGGAAGCAAAATAACCAACGACGGAGGGGGCAAGGAGGACATCAAACGCAGACAAACCTTGGCAAAAAGGGCATTCCTGGCCAAGAGAAGTCTACTAGTATCGAACATAAGAAGAAATGTGCGTTTAGAGTGCAGCATTGTGTGATAGTGAAACATGTGCTGTGGCAAAACCGGAACAGAAGAGAATCTAAGCATTGGAAATGTGGTGCTACAGACGAATATTGAAAATTGGTTGGACTGATAAGGTGAGGAAGAAGGAGATTGCGTGCAAAATAGGAGAGGAAAGGAACATGTGGAAAACACTGACAAGGAGAAGGGACAGGATGACAGGACATCTGTTAAGACATGAGGGAATGACTTCCATGATCTAGAGGGTGCGGTAGCGGGCAAAAACTGTAGAGGAAGACAAAGACTGGAATATTTTCAGCAAATAACTGAAGACGTGGGGTGCAAGTGCTACTCCGAGATGAGGAGGTTGACACAGAAAAAAAGAAGCTTCTGTCCCCTCTTGTCAGACGATTAGTGATCTTAGAATCTCGCATGATAGTGCAACAAGTTGTAGTATCGATTTCGTAGTTGGCACAAATCATCCTTGTGACTAAACGATGGCGACGTCTTACATCACAGGAAAGGAACCTCTACCAGTGAAACTGGCCGCCCCACTGTGATTTGCACGACATTGGAGCAGCCATGTGTGGCTCGATTTTTGAATAATGAAGAGGTCATATCTGTGGACATGCATCTCAAGATGAGGGCGCAGTATATTAATACGTGTGTGTCCCTGCAACAAGTGTAGGAGTGGTGCAGAAAGTTTAAAGAGGCGTGACTTCTGCGGAAAACATTCCACGCCTGACGCGGCACACTGCTTAGTGATGTATGGAAACACTGCAGTCTGTGAAGAAAAAAAGCATGCTACTGTAAAATAAATAGCAAATACACCGTGATTAAAAAGTTAAGCACCTGGGATGACAGGAGGGAATGAAATGAAACATAACCGCTTGAGTGAGTTGGTGATTATTTATCAGTGTTTACAAAAATTAGTCAAATTTACAAAGGATTTAGAATTATCATGCAACATGAGAATAGCGTTGCACCACCTCTGGCCTGGATGCTTGCACTGAATCGGTTGGAAAGTGTGTCATAGTGCCATTGTATGTCCTCTGTGGCAAGCTGGCCCTCACTGGTGTTACTGGCTCTTGATATCCTCGATGCTGGCTTTGGGACGAAGTTGAAGTCAGAGATGGTTCAACACATAATCTATCGGGGACAGATCTGCGGATCTCGATGACTACAGGAGTACCTTGACATCACATAAATATTTCGTAGAGACATGTGTCGTTTGTGGACGAGCATTGTCCTGGTGAAAAATGACAGCACGCTACTACCACACGAGAAGTAACACATAATAAAGCAAAATGTCCGTGACGTACAGCTGTGTCGTCAGAGTTCCCTGAACTACCACCAGCCGTGACCTGATGTCATGCCCGATGGGTGGTCGCACCCTGATGCTAGGAGTAACACCGCAGTGCCTCTCCAAAACACTGGATGAGAAGGTGCTCTCGCCAGGTCGCCATCGATAGTCATCCGTGGTGTGCAGCAGAAACGTGATTCATCCTGAACACAATTTAACGTCTTTTATTAACTGCATTTCGTTCACAGTAAAAGCACCACTCCACAGGCAGCCATGTGTGGTGTTGCAATAGCGTACGTATGGGACGGTAATTTCGTCTGGGGCGTCTTGGCACGGTCCGCGCGGCTCCCCCGTCGGAGTCTGAGGTTCGAGTCCTCCCTCGGGCTTGGGTGTGTATGTCGTCCTTAGCGTAAGTTAGTTTAAGTTACATTAGGTAGTGTGTAAGCTTAGGGACCGATGACCTCAGTAGTTTGGTCCCATAAGACCTTACCACAAATTTCCAAATTTTGCTACGATTCAGTAGAGTGACCGCAAGAAGTGTGCCAGGCCATTTGACTGCTAAGTTGATAGATCGTCACGTCGGCTCCAGTGAGGAAGTTTTGTGCGGTTTCCAGGCCAAAGGCAACGTATTTCGAGACTATTATTACAACAGATGAAACCTGGGCGCACTGTCACCAATTGGAAACGAAACAATTGAGCAATGAGAGGCGTCATAGCTCTTTGGCAAACAGAGAGGGAGATGAAAAAAAAGAGAGGCACAGACAAAGCGGAGGGACAACAAAACAAAATCCACAGTCAACCATCTTCAGGGAAAGTCATTCTCAATCCCTCTGAAATCTGGTTTAGCTGGACAGAGTGGATCAGGTTGTGGAAAGGGGCTAAGATCAATTAATGCTAATTATACAAGAACACACGTAAATTTATTCCCCAAACCAATGCACGCTTTTCTCTTTAAAACAACTAAGATCAATTCTTGGCTGAGGGACCAAGTAACTTCTTCAGAATAAGTTTAAATGATTGCTTTTAAAACACCAGGATTCAAAGTAACGGCTGAAGGTCTTACTTAAACAAAAAAGCCAAGATGATATTTCAGATCAGCTAAGGAAATTCTTTAAAAGCTGAGCATTAACAAATTCTGGCTAAAGGTCATATTAAGGAAAATTCAGGTTAATTCTTCAGCTGAAAGCCCAATAAAAATTTTTTCTTTACATAATAAAAGAGAGGCTTTAAAGATAAGCTTTTACTTAGTACAAGACAAAAACATCTTAAGAAAACTTGAAGTATCTTGTCGGCTGAAGGCCCAAACAATTACTCAAGAATAATTAAAGACAACCTTAAGATAAACGTTTACAGAACAGCTGAAGGCCGTTTCAAGAATTCAAGATAATCAAAGAGAAACCTTACAGACAAGGATTTGTATATTAAAGACACGGATTCTAAAACAAACTCGGCTGAAGGCCTAAATACAGAGCAACAAGAATTTTAAATGAAACACGGCTGAAGGTCTAATCTTAAAGTTGTTATGTAAGTTCGGCCGAATGCCATATACTAAATTCAAAATAGAAAATAGACAATATTAATACACGGCTGAAGACCTAGCATAGTACCTGCGACCAAATAAAATAACAATCACAAACGAAAACAACAGTGGTGCTCAGAAATGTTACAAGAGTCGGCCTGCGGAGGAAACTCTAAGCACAGTTTAGGTGAGACAGACAGCCAAGCGTAACACTAAGCAATTGGGTTGCAGCACGGTCTACGGACGGCTGACGAACCATCCAGCAGTCTAATCAATTCCCTTCCACCCGACCAACAGCACGACAACCAAAAGTATCAGCAAATACGAGGATCGCAGCTGCATTACGTCTTAATAATTGGCGTATAAACAAAGTTAAGGTACGATAAACACTCAAAGAAAAATAGAGAACGACACCAAGCTGTCGAACTAAACAGCGAGGCGAGGAAAACACACTGCCACAAAACTACACTAATGCCCAGGGCAGGTAACTGGAAAGTTAACGGCCATAAGGCAGAAGATACCGCTGGTGGACTTCACTAATAAATTATAATCATTTCAAACATTAAACACCATACAGGGAGACGGCTGCAAAATTTTGCCGACTCCAGAACACCATAACATTGCTGCTTGCGGGGACAGCCCAGGATGCAACAACTAGCAATCAACAGAGTGATGTCACAACTGTTGAGCTTTCATGACAGGTTCACTGATTACTCAACTCCAGTATGCAGGTGCGGTGGGCGACGAACTTAGCAGTTCTCGCAGCTAGTGCCACACAACCCCGACCGCGCATGCACGCCGCCAACGGCCCCGGCCTGATCATACGCTGCAGAGACTTCCTCGCTGCTCCGCCGCAACCGACCAACTGCCCACACCCGGAAATGGTCAAATGATCAAATACACGTCGGCCGATTAGACGGCCGACCGAACGACCAACCAAGCGTCGTTCCCGCTCCAGTCTTCTTCAGTCGGACAGTCCATGTGCGTCACCAGCGGTCGGCAAGTACTGTCTGTCCGCACCTCACTGGCGCTCCGTGCCCGACGCTCATTCGTTCCCGGCCGCTGTTTCGTGCCTGACTGCTGCTCTGTGTCCGACTGAACTCCAGACACACGACGACCCGGAAATACTATCGATCGCTCCAGAGATAGTACAGCAGAGCACTTTTCGATAAGCGCTGCTGCTGCCACTCAAGGGCAGTTAAGGCAAAAAGTGAGTGATGACAGTAAATGGAATAAGAAAACGAGGCGGCAGTATGGTAAGAGAAGATGACAAACAATAAACGGAATGAACACGACCCGCGCACGGCTTCCCTCTTTCGATGCAGAAGGCTTAGTTTCGGAGCACTGTATGGAGGGTGAATTAAGAGTGATAAAAATAATAAAATACCTGTTAAATCTGTAGCTGCTGATGCCATACGTGATGGTCCATCTGTTTTTATAGGATGTAAATTGAATTTTGGTTTGGATATTAATGATACGTTTTCTCGTGCTAATGGTTGGATTTCAGTAGCTATTCTTAGGGGACATAGTGGTGTGATTAATGTTCCTGCTGTTGAAAGTTTTCCCGAGCATGATTTTATTGCTTACCGTACTTACCACGTTTGGAAGCAAGATAATAAGGAATTTGGAAAGTCCTATTATCTACCTCCAGCTTCATTAGTTTGAATACTCGTAATAAACATAAAATAAACACTAATCAAAGCGTTCATTTTTTGGTTAAAGATTAAGGTGTATGTGAATATGTAAAAATGACTCATGATTGTGCTGTACATTATCCGAGAAACGATTCTTCTTGGTGTTGTAGCTCCTTCGGGCACTCTGAGATGTTTCCTGGGACACTGCGATGCTCTAAGTATCGTACGCTCCACTGGATACAGAGGTATGAGTGATGCATAAAGTTTTGGCGCGCGACCGGGGTTGGTCACTACGTTCTTATGCCGGCTCAAACCCGCTACGGATACACTTTCACTCTGCAATGAGTAGTCGACGAGGACTTCTTATTTCAGCTGTCTTGTTGCAACACAACAATATTAATCCCTCTACTGCCCATTAAACCATAGCAACAATATAGGACATGAGATGTAAATGGGACACCAACCTTACTCACCAGACTTCGTCCCGTGTAACTGTCATGTGTTCGGAGAGTGAAAAAAGCGCTGGAAGGAATTTCAGAATGGAGAAGTGGGGAAAATCGTGATGCACGAGTGGCTGTATTCAGAACCAAAAGAATTCTTGTTACGAATTACCCACAGACTTCTTGAAAAGGTGGAATGCCTGGATTAATAGTGACAGGGACACGTTCAAAAATGGTACATCTGAAATTTTTCAGTTTCATCTCGTTTGTATTATAATACTTAACTAAGACTTTAATTTGAATCACCATAGTAAATTACAATCCCAAAGAAAGCAGGTACTGACAGATGTGAAAATTACCGAACTATCAGTTTAATAAGTCAAGGCTGCAAAATACTAACATGAATTCATTACAGACGAATGGAAAAACTGGTAGAAGCTGACCTCGGGGAAGATCAATTTGGATTCCGTAGAAATGTTGCAACACGTGAGGCAATACTTACCCTCCGACGTATCTTAGAAGACAGATTAAGGAAAGGCAACCTACGTTTCTAGCATTTGTAGACTTAGAGAACGATTTTGACAGTGTTGACTGGAATACTCTCTTTCAAATTCTGAAGGTGGCAAGGGTAAAATACAGTGAGCGAAAGGCTATTTACAATTTTTACAGAAACCAGATGGCAGTTATAAAGAGTCGAGGGGCATGAAAGGGAAGCAGTGGTTGGGAAGGGAGTGAGACAGGGTTGTAACATATGTCCGATATTACTCAATCTGTGTACTGAGCAAGCAGTAAAGGACATAAAAGAAAAATTCGGAGTAGGAATTAAAATCCACGGAGAAGAAACAAAAACTTTGAGGTTCGCCGATGAATTCTGTCAGAGACAGCAAAGGACTTGGAAGAGCAGTTGAACGGAATGGACAATCTCTTGAAAGGAGAATGTAAGATGAACATCAACAAAAGCAAAACGAGGATAGTGGGATGTAGTCGAATTAAATCGGGTGATGCTTAGGGAATTAGATTAGGAAATGAGACACTTAAAGTAGTAAATGAGTTTTGCTATTTAGGGAGAAAAATAACTGATGATGGTCGAAGTAGTGAGGATATAAAATGTGGACTGGCAATGGCAAGGAAAGCGTTTCTGAAGAAGAGAAATTTGTTAACATCGAGTATAGATTTAAGTGTCAGAAAGTCGTTTCTGAAAGTATTTTTATGGAAGGTTGCCCTGTATGGAAGTGAAATGTGGACGATAAATAGTTTAGACAAGAAGAGAAAGAGACTTTCAAAATGTGGTGCTACAGAAGAATGCTGAAGATTAGATGGGTAGACCTCGTAACTAATGAGGTATTGAATATAATTGTGGAGAAGAGAAATTTGTGGCATAACTTGACTAGAAGAAGGCATCAGTTGGTAGGACATGTTCTGAGGCATCAAGAGATCACCAATTTAGTATTGGAGGGCAGCATGGACGGTAAAAATCGTAGAGGGAGACCAAGAGATGAATACACTAAGCAGATTCAGAAGGATGTAGGTTGCAGTAGATACTGGGAGATGAAGAAGCTTTCACAGGATAGTGTAGCATGGAGAGCTGCATCAAACCAGTCTCTGGACTGAAAACCACAACGACAGTAAATTAAAATTATATATGTCAGAAAACAACGTACAAGAGCACTGGACATGGTCTGAAATCGTGAGTACTGTCCAAATGATTACGACCGACATCAAAGGATTAGCCTTACTAATACTATGATTCCGCAGTAAGTGATAGAATATCGGTGGTACTTAAAACTACACATGTAAAAGATAATTTGACTGTGCAGACTTACCAAGTTCCGTTAGATGGACTAGAGAGGATACATGCGATCCGTTGTTTGAATCGCGCCCACCGTGATGTAGTATAGAGAGAGAGAGAGGGATAGAGAGAGAGTGAGAGAGAAGGCTGCTTTGAGGCCCTTCATACGCCCGCCGGCGGGCGTACCTGTGTGGTCGCAGATCGCCTCAGCGGGTGCGTTTGCTGCCTTTGATGTGCCGCAGTCGGGCCCTACCCGGTCCCCACATACAGGGCATCTCCTCGCCACCCAGGTGCGCTCTGCTGGCGATGCTCAAATTTACTCCAGGCCCCTAAATACACACATATCGTATTTCATACCGAAATGAAAGACCGATATCCAAAATGTAGACGTTACAGCTTCATAAAAAGGGATTGGGAGCCGAGATTAGTAAATACTCAATGATTACTGCTCCACAAATTACCTCTTTACCAAAATCCGGTGGAACAGATGAGTGTGCAGATCAATCTTTCTGTGTTATCTAGGGGCACCCGTTCACTGTCATAATTTTCTGTTCCTAATAAGAAGCGACTAGATGAAGAGTTCAAATAAAATTCAGTACATATGTTGGCTAGTTTAATTGGCTTACGCACCCGTTCAGAAAGATTTCGGGCTTACAGCCGGTCGTCGTAAACTTTATTGCACGATATTTCGGCTGGACAACTGCCAGCCATCTTCAGGTGAGCCAGACGAGGACTGACGATGATGTTCTCCGCTCCGTCTTATACAGTGTGCTGATAGTACTGCCGCGCATGCGTTGCAGTCGCGGAGACAGAAGGGCCACACTGCCCAGCGACAGCGCCCTCGCTGGTGGAACTGCAATAGCTGCCGTCGGTATTGTTGCTGGCCGCAGCTATCGAAGTCCTTTGACTTCTTCGTCTCGAACAAATTTCGGAGATGACGGGATTCCATGCGTTATTCAATTGGTAACCACTGTCATTAGATTTCGCGCAATGCGTATTTCAACGGATTCTTTGATAATGGAGTCCCGAAATGTTCTTACTGTGGCCAAAAGCGACGTTTTGTTGTACTCCATTGACTGCCCGTTAGAAATATAATGCTCCACAACTTCAGACTTACTGGGTTGCAGTAGGCGAGTGCAACGGTGATGTTCTGTACAACGCTCTTCCACTGTACTCGTTCTCTGTCCTATATAGGCCATACCACATTGACACGGTATTTTGTAAATTCCCGCCTTCCGCAGTAACAAATCATCCTTCTCCGATCCCAGCAAATCCGAAATCTTAGAAGGTGGACGGAAAACCACTTTCTCAAATTTAAATCAAAATTATTAAGATTCCTCGCTATCTTGAAGGAGATATTTCCACCGAAGGGAAAAAACCTAGGGACTTGGCTGGCGCGTTCTCCTCTTTATCCACTTCCCGGTTCCTGGTTCTAGTTGAGAATGCCTTGTTAATTTACCGGGTCGAGTATCCATTGTCTCTGAACATCGTCCTCAAATGTGCAAGTTCCTAAGGCAAATTCACCGCATCCGACACCGTATGTGCCCTGTCCACAAGAGTTTTAAGTACACTCACGGTCTGGGATGGGTTATGGCAACTTGAAGAATGTAAGTACAAATCAGTTGTGAGTGGGCTTACGATAGACAGAATGTCCCACCGAGCCGTCACTCTTCCGCTTAACCAAAACATCCAGGAATGGAAGGCAGCCATCTTTCTCTAGTTCCATAATAAATCGAATATTCCCATGGATGCAGTTAAGATGATGAAAAAACTCCATTAACTTTTCTTCTCCGTGGGGCCACACTATGAAAGTATCGTCGACGTATCTCCCAAAAACAGTTGGTTTACAAACCGCTGATTCAAGGGCTCTCGTCTCAAAATCCTCCATAGAAAGGTTAGTCACCAGAGGAAACAGAGGTCTGCCCATGGCGACACCGTTCAAGATATTCCTGGTTAAACATAAAATAAGTTGAGGAAAGAGAATGTCTAAACAAAGCAGCTATGTCCGATTCAAACTGTTAACCAATTAGAATCAAGGAATCCGCAAGAGGTACTTTTGTGAAAAGGGAAACTACATAAAAACTCACTAGTAGACCGAAATACTTAAGTGTAGAGCCCCCAGTCTGTTGATAAAATCAGCAGCGTTCCTTATATGATGTGAACATTTGCCAACAAATGGTCTCAGCAAAGAAGCTAGATATTTGGCTAAATCATATGTGAGTGCGTCAATATTACTCACTATGGGCCGCAAAGGCAGACTTGCTTTATGCACTTTAGGAAGGCCAAACAGTCTCGGTGGTACGCTGCCATATGGTCTTAACCGCTAGATGGTCTCTGGAGCTAACGAGGAAGTTCAAAAGTGCACACGTCTTCCGTTGAACACGTGCTGTTGGGTCTTGATCAATTCTCCGATACATAGTATCACTAAGTAGAATATACATCGTCACCAAATGCAACCCACGAGATAAAAAACGGTAGAATAACCTTCATCAGCCTTCATCACCATTATTTCCGGATCTGCTCGAAGGTTACGTAGTGCAGCCCTTTCTTCAGCGGTTATATTACTGCATTGGGGATGAGCTTTCAGAAGAACCCGACCAGTTTCCCTTCTTATTTCTTCAGCAGCGTCCATAGGCAGGCGACGTACAGCCTGTTCCACACCACTTACGAAATTTATAAGAGGTACAGCACTCTTCAGCCAAAGCAGGTCTTGGCTGGAGTTTATTTCATTAAATATGAATCAGTGTCATCTTTCTAAACCGCAGATTGTTGACCAGGAAGGTTAAACAACAATAACGATAAATTCCACTGAATATAAAAATTGATTTGGAAAACTTGTGCCATTAATTTCTGCGGAAATTCCAGCAAAGATCTACAGTCCATCTCCTATCATTAAATTAACATTATTATTCATACAAGCTACTCACCGATCAACATAACTGGCGATTTTTACTAATTCCCACGCAAGAAAAGTTTATGTCTAAGAACTATAGAGTATCGGCGATACTAGAGAACTTGGTTGTCTCCTACCTAGGCGCTGGTACAGCTGAAGACTTTTCTTTACGGCTCCTTAGAACCAACTGCCTTCATCCCTCGTAGCTACCTGCGAATAGACTGTTCCATTTTCCTGCCTTCCGACGTACAGCTGTGCTTCAGGGCTCATAGTGATAGTCTCCTGTCTCCTTTCACTGAGCGTTAAGTGGGTGAAATGCGGTATCCGCTGTATTCAGAATTTGACAAATTGATTTCATTGATCTTTGAGGTTTGACGCCAGTCTTGATAATACATCGCCAGTTACCTATGGAAGGAAATCATGTGTGCCCCTGTATGGGAGTTTTTAAACTTAGCTCTGTGTTTGATGATGTTTGGTTTGTGGGGCACTCAAGTGCGCGGTTATCAGCACCAGTACAAAGTCACAATTTTTTCACACTCGAATGATTTACCCAGTGCAATCTAGCCACTATCACGAATGATGATAATAGCTAAATGATGAAGAAAACACAAACACAGAGTCCCCGGACAGAGAAAATCCACAAACCGGCCGGGAATCGAAGCCCGGACCCCGTCATCAAGAGGTAGCAATACTAGCCACTAGACCATTAGCTGCCGACTTTGCTCTATGTTTCATTATATTTTAACTGTTTGCGTATCGCATTTTTCCGAGGTGAAAACTGGAGACTAGTCCAGCATTTGCCTAAACGAGCGTGGGAAACAACGCGTATTACCTGTTCACTACAAATTATTTGAATTAAGTATCCTTCACAAAAGTTATACGCGTATTGCATGCGTGCTGTCAATGTAAGAACAAGACCATCTGGTACAAAGTCCGTTAGTTTGTAAATGAGAGTGACGGGGTTTAAAGTTATTCATAATCGTACAAAATTAGCATACAAGAACAGGTGTAAAATTATTTGATTAGTGTGTACGTATGGAGTCTTACTTATAGGACATATTCTTCTTTCTCAGATTGACGATATTCTCGCTGTTCATTTATAATTTAGATAACAAATTTTAATCTTATTATTTAACTATGGAAATATCATTTTATCTTTTGAAAGAATGTAATATTTCCAGCTTCAGGTGGAGTTGAGGGTCAATATGTTTCTTACTGATATCTGATCACAAACTAATTAACTGCATCATTATAATACTTCGCACTCATGCATCACTCTTGTAAAACGTGTTGCAATCCTGTGTAGACACACTGCTTTTACCATCAGTTGTCCAACGAAGCCGTGATTGTTAGAATGTGATAATTACCTTTTTCCTTTTGAACTTTGTGAGAGGTGGATCACTTTCGTTTTCAATATTTTTAGATACAATCGACGTATCGAGAAGTTTTTATCACGAATAGTTCTTTTCTTCATTCTAATAATCTGGCGTAGTTGCTTACTACCAATTCTTTTCTTCATTCTAATAATCTGGCGTAGTTGCTTACTACCAACATATCACTAGGCTAAAATGAGAAAGTCCTGTGTAATACTGCTTGTTATAGCGGACTATATTTCCCTTGCTAAGGATGGAGGCCATTATCCACGATCAACTGCTATAATCCATTCATCATAAGAATAGACCTGATTGGAAGTAGCTCCTACTTATGTGTTAGATATATTATTACTAAGTTACGCTAAATGAAACTTTAAGGTATTCAAATGTATTAACAGCCATCAACGTTTTTCTTAATCACGCTTTATCCACGTAGTTTTTATTTCAAAAATCGTGTACAATCACAGCCTATGCAGCGTTGTGCTCTGAGTGTCGCTCTGTTATGTGCAATAAGAAAATGGCTGAGGCTGCTTTCTGTTCCGTAATGAAACACGCCCGTGGACCACGGTTAAAAAGTGACGAGGAATAGGCTGTTCTTAATGTTTTCCATAAATTTACGGACATAATCGGCCTTGAAGCTTTCCCCGCGTTGTATATAACGCAGTTGACAAACAAAATCACAATGGATGTGTAGCGCAGTCGGTAGCGTAATGGAATGTAAAGCAAATACGGTTACTAGTGCGTTTGTTCATATGTCCCCAGTATCAGTTTGTCTTTTTGTTCAATATGAAACACCTACATCTCGTAATTATGAAACCCATCACCATTTTTTATGAATAATGCAAGTCTTATCATTTCTAATTACATATTGGACGCAAAATTCCTTTTTCCATTCCAAAACACAAATTCTTAATTATCGATGCTTTATGAAAGACTGTTCATAAAAGTTGTTTAAATTAAGGCAAAAATGAAAAACAAAATACTTTTTATTTGGACTATGTCCATCGTTTTATAACCCAGAGGTGGATAAGTATCGCAGAAACATGAGAAACAATACGTATTTTTCTGGATGGGGTCTGCCTTTAACAAAACACAATTTTGGTTTTTATCTCATAGATGTTTCACTGCAGTTGCAGCATCTTCAGTGGCCTTTTATTTTATGGCTTTCTACCACATAGTGTGGTTTACGTGATGTATTATGTTTCTACCGTGACTGTTTTGTTCCACGGTTTGTCATGTTTCCTCATCTTCTTCACTATGGAGCACTATATAGGGTGTTACAAAAAGGTACTGCCAAACTTTCAGGAAACATTCCTCACATACAAATAAAGCAAAGATGTTATGTGGACATGTGTCTGGAAACGCCTAATTTCCAAGTCAGAGCTCATTTTAGTTTCGTCAGTATGTACTGTACTTCCTCGATTCACCGCCAGTTGGCCCAATTGAAGGAAGGTAATGTTTTCTTCGGTGCTTGTGTTGATATGCGACTCATTGCTCTACAGTACTAGCATCAAGCACATTGGTACGTAGCATCAACAGGTTAGTGTTCATCACGAACGTGGTTTTGCAGTCAGAGCAATGTTTACAAATGCGGAGTTGGCAGATGCCCATTTGATGTATGGATTAGCACGAGGCAATCGCCGTGGCGCGGTACGTTTCTACCGAGACAGATTTCCAGAACGAAGGTGTCCCGACAGGAAGACGTTCGAAGCAATTGATCGGCGTCTTAGAGAGCACGGAACATTCCAGCCTATGACTCGCGACTGGGGAAGACCTAGAACGACGAGGACACCTGCAATGGACGAACCAATTCTTTGTGCAGTTGACGATAACCCTAATGTCAGCATCAGAGAAGTTGCTGCTGTACAACGTAACGTTGACCACGTCACTGTATGGAGAGTGTTACGGGAGAACCAGTTGTTTCCGCACCATGTACAGCGTGTGCAGGCACTATCAGCAGCTGATTGGCCTCCACGGGTACACTTCTGCGAATGGTTCATCCAACAATGTGTCAATCCTCATTTCAGTGCAAATGTTCTCTTTATGGATGAGGCTTCATTCCAACGTGATCAAATTGTAAATTTTCACAATCAACATGTGTGGGCTGCCGAGAATCCGCACGTAATTGTGCAATCACGTCATGAACACAGATTTTCTGTGAACGTTTGGGCAGGCATTGTTGGTGATGTCTTGATTGGGCCCCATGTTCTTCCACCTACGCTCAATGGAGCACGTTATCATGATTTCATACGGGATACTCTACCTGTGCTGCTAGAACATGTGCCTTTACAAGTACGACAGACACAACATGTGGTTCATGCACGATGGAGCTCCTGCACATTTCAGTCGAAGTGTTTGTACGCTTCTCAACAACAGATTCGGTGACCGATGCGTTGGTAGAGGCGGACCAATTCCATGACCTACACGCTCTCCTGACCTCAACCCTCTTGACTTTCATTTATGGGGGCATTTGAAAGCTCTTGTCTACGCAACCCCGGCACCAAATGTAGAGACCCTTCGTGCTCGTATTGTGGACGGCTGTGATACAATACGCCATTCTCCAGGGCTGCATCAGCGCATCAAGGATTCCATGTGACGGAGAGTGTATGCATGTATCCTCGCTAACGGAGGACATTTTGAACATTTCCTGTAACAAAGTGTTTGAAGTCACGCTGGAACATTCTGTTCCTGTGTGTTTCCATTCCATGATTAATGTGATTTGAAGAGAAGTAATAAAATGAGCTCTAACATGGAAAGTAAGCGTTTCCGGACACATGTCCACATAATATATTTTCTTTCTTTGTGTGTAGGGAATGTTTCCTGAAAGTTTGGCCTTACCTTTTTGTAACACCCTGTATATTGAGCTGTAACTGTCACGGTTTCAATGTTTACCAGCTGTAAAAACAAACATGGCGGACAGTCATCAGGTAAACAGTGAAACAGCGACAGTGACAGCTCATTATATAGTGCTTCAAAGTGAAGAAGATGAAGAAAGAAGAAAACATCACAAACTAGTTCTTTGTTCACTGTCACTTACACTGTAGCATGATGTACTCATTGCGAGCATTATATTTGCGTTTGGCCGATCGTAAGCCGAGTGTGTACAACAGTTGATGTATTTTAGCACTAA
This sequence comes from Schistocerca cancellata, assembly GCF_023864275.1. Taxonomy (NCBI): domain Eukaryota; kingdom Metazoa; phylum Arthropoda; class Insecta; order Orthoptera; family Acrididae; genus Schistocerca; species Schistocerca cancellata. Next base: position 281,530,766 of record NC_064631.1, on the reverse strand, counting down.
AAACAGTTTTTCATACTCACGATCAGCGGTAAACGAATACAACCGTGAGTAATCCGTGCCCTGTCTCATTAGAAAAGTATGGAACATAACGCTGTATTGTTCATTATAGAGGAAAAGATAGAAATAACCGTCTCATCAACATTCAGGTCATTACAAAAGGGTCACAGTTCACATAAATAACACAGGGAAGAAAATTGGCCATGGTGTAGTTAGAAATCAATTACTATATTAGCTTGTAATGATTTTAAAAGAAGCCCAACAAATTCAGAAGAATATTCCTTGGTGTAGATTTTAACCAGCTGCCACAAAAGTCACGGCCAGCCGCAGTCAGCGCTCCACTTGTGGCTTCTGGAAAATGACAGATGTTGTAGATCACTCAACAGCTGATGTTACAACGGAGGATGATCTTAGCTCAGAAACTGAGCAAAACAATCCTTCATCAGTTTGCTTTCTTTACCACAAGAAACTGTCTCTCATTACTAACACTCTCTTTTTTATTGGAAATGTTAGTTTTTGATATGAACTTTCCCGAATTAGTTACCCTGTCTGAGATGAAGATCACAGTTGGCTACCATATCTCACAGATAATGATAATGTGAAAAAATTTCGGCATTGTGTTATAGAAAACTGTCACCTTACGATTGCGGATTTCAGTAGCCATATTCTACAGAATGGAGCTGAAATGGATTGTTATAACAACAAGTGCAAAGCAGTCACTGCTGGTATTGTACTGAACTGTGGGAAAGCTCGTCGAAATTTTACATAGACGTTAACTTTCGTAATGAGAATGATCGCATGTGACAATATGGTGTCGTTGATATAAACTGCAAAAAGATTTCCAAATTTTGTATTTCATACGGTACTTAACTTCAACCACTTGTCGTGGTTAGAGGCTTCCAAAATATTTCCTACTGACAATGTTCCCACATACGTACTAGTATAGCTCTCCTTATACATGGAGATATACATACTACATTTCCAAGATAGCGACACATTGTTGACCAAAGTTGCACTCTCATTCGAGTTTCTGAGGAATGACGTCTGTAAAAGAAGACAAGAAAAGTTATTTTCATGCTATGGCAGGTATCTCCCTTCCAGTGATAAATAGATAACTAGAGCAAGAAATAAAAAAAATGTTACTGTTTTTTTTCTGAGAGAGAGTTATGTTCGGAACCTACATCGACAGATCATAGCATACTCCTATACAGAGTATCGCGTTTCACTTAAAAACCCTAATAACTTCCTGCCCAGACGGAAAAGAAAAAAATGTATCTAATAAATGTTTTTTAGCTACAAGGACATTAACCAGCGTGACTGCCTTTCTTGCGACTTTGTTCGTTATGGAGACATGAACAGCAGACATGTTTTTAAATAGCATCACATATTGTTTTTCTGGGCATCCAGTTCCTCTCTTTGTTACCTATTGAATGAGCGGTGCGTATGTTCCTTGTGTTTCTATTTCTTTACTGTCGACTCCAACAAGCAGATGAGTTACGTAAATCCACGTGAGCCAAAGTAGGTATTGTGTTAAATTTTCAATAACCTCATGTTTACGTGAATAGTACATTGTGAAACGTTTTTTGAATAGACCTTGAGGAGGAGAAATGGATTACCGAATAATAAATACAAGTTGCTATTTGAAACAGATGTAGTGTTGGTCATATCTTCGTAACGAACAATGTTACAGTAAAGGCTTGCTGATTAGAGTTCCCCTGCTAGCTAAACAACGTCTCCTTGGTATGTTTCAGTTTTTTTTTTTTTTTTTTTTTTTTTTTTGCTTCTGGGGAAAATTAATTTGGGGTGGTGAACATAAATGTGACGCTCCCTATGTATAGCGATTGACATCTCCTGGAGAAAGCTGTAACAGAAGTGCAAGGTGAAAAGGATATCGAGTGAAAGAGACATACAGAGAAGGAAGAAACCTGTTAAGTAAATCAGATAGTGGAGTCGACGGTGAGGGACGCAAAAGCCTAAGAAAAACTTTCTAAACCTCCCTCCTTTTCTCCGGTGGCCTTCCGCGCAAAAAGCGTCTCCCCGAGGCGACAGGATCTGCGCTGAGTGGCGGTAATCTCGCGCAGCGCGCCGCAGCTGTAGACTCCACCCTCCGCCTTCCACCACCCACCCTCCACCCTCCACCTCCGGCCAACCGCCCTCACCGACCACTCCCCGCTCGGCGCATAAATCCCCATCTGGCAGCGGCACCAGCTGCCGACGCCGGTTGCTGCCACTACGTCGCTGAACTCTCGTATGCACACAACAGAGCAGCTGCATACCCAGCGGTCACACGACTGGCCACAGGTAGATTTGTCGCACGTGCTGCCGTGCCTAAACACACAGAGTGGCAGTTTTGTCCATCGGCTTTTGGTACTAACATCCCTGGTGACCTATATATGCCACACGTATACAACAGTACTGTGGACACCAAAGAGATAACAGCTAGCAATAAAATGTAATCGTTGTCCGATTTACATTACCGATAGGATGGCAGCTGTGAAGAGCTACGTTCCCAATGTATCTGCCTTCAAATACCATGATGCTGGACTCTTGAGTGTCCAGCCTTGGTAATTGGAGTTGTTATATTTTATTTACCGTATATACTTATCATGTGGCTCTGCCTGTTGCCACTCTTTCTAGCTGACACCACTGGGCCATATTTTCAGTCATGTGAGCTAATCACGTCTCTCTGATGAAAACGAATATGTTGTTGATGAAAATTGTAGAAAAAACTTATTGAAACCGGATGTTACTTTTTCTCTTTGTCGATCGGATAACATTAATTAAATTTTTCCACTTAACTGTATTAGAAATGGCTACCCTCTGATCAAGCGCCATCGCAAAAACGTGTAATGTCCGTATAAATCCTTTATAACAACGTGTATTGTGTTTAGTATGATCCATTTTCGTTAAGTGTAATTTTATAAGTTTTCTGATCAATTTAACAGAAGTAGCTTCGCTAATGGTAAGTTTGTACGCATGCTAAGCTGTTTATATCCAAGGGTGTAGTTTATATGTTTCCATGAAAACGTAACACTGCTCATCGAATAGGACATTTTATTAGTTTGCTCACTTATTTAACTACTAATAAATATGTAAGTAACTGTAATGGTTCAGTTTCTCTCTTTTACTCATTGTCATTTCAAACCAGAGTACAGCATTTTAATTAATTTCTGAACGTAAATTGGAGTTTCCACAACACATGGAGAACGTGTGTGGGAACGGTCGAAACGCAAAATAAATTTATGACACGTTACTCATGAAACTGTTTCACTTAAATTAGTCTTTATGGAGTTGTATGTCTAGCTGTAGTAAGTGTAGTAAATATAGAACATGTTGATCAGTTTTTACCATAGCACGGAACTTGTGAAAGCTTGATGGAGATGAACGACAGACGTCTTCACACCTAAAGGGATGGAGTTTGGACTTACCATGGAGTTCCTAATCTAACTACAACTCTGCATTTGTTTCTCTCTTACAGTTTCTTACACAGCACACTTACCTGCTGACTTTCTTACACAAAATATCTGTTACATGTGTATGTTGAATAATTCACAGACTTCTGTGTACTGTGATATCTGTAACTTATAACTGAAAATTTCTTAACGTTACAGTAAAAATTTAGCAAAGGGTAACTAACGATATAAAAATAGAATAACTTTACTACAAAATTCCTGTGTTGTTTGATACCATACACAATAAACATTTTGCCACGTGTATCATCAGGAGTAAATACCACGTACCAAGTCAGTTCTTTTCCGTGTACAAGCAAAATTATACCGACATGTACTGAAAGGCAGGCTGATATAGTAGACTTTAAGGGGGGATCACTCTATTAAGCTGTCTAACATACTCAACATGTGATGATGTGGATGTTTTGTATTGCATCACTTCGAGTAATTCACATAATAGCGTATATATGTTGTTACAGAGGACGAAAGACGTCGACCTACCACGATTGAAGTGATGAGATGCACAGAATGCCATATTTTTAAAAACAATGAATTAATCAGTGTGTTCATATTGAAACGCAGCTTGCTGCGTGTCATTCCAGCAACACTTTAATACCGAAAACAATATTTACTGATTATGAAAGGTTTTCGACAGAGATCTCTCCAGTGAGATACTGTAAAACGAGGATGTCCTCGTAGGTAGGAAAATTATGGTCTTACACAGCCTGATATGAAAATAAACTATTTGCAATTCGAAGACATTTACATCGATCAAGGGTTACTTTGTTGCTGCAGCTCATCCCTAAAATTTTAGTGTGTGCATAAGTGATGTAATTAGACAGTAAGTCGATACTAAGACGTAAAGGAGAAGAGAGACTGTACTTAAGTACAATACTGTTTCATGAAGATTAAGCTATTATTCAAAAAGCTGAGGTCGTCATTCAGGACCAGTCAATAGATGTGCTCAAGATATAATACGTGAATGTAAGCACCATAAACAAGTTTACTACATTTGCAGCCCAGTATCCCGTATGAACATCAATAATTCCTTTTGAACAAGGATCCTGCTTCATATACTTTTTCTGTGTCGTAACTTACTATATTGATCACGATATCCATCATATCATGAATAAATACCTGGCTGTATTTGTGTCAGTCCGAGGAACAATATATAGGAAAACGAGGAAAGAGACAAAAATGAAATTTTATAAACTAATTGCTGCGCCTGATTGATTGTGTGACTCAGAGACATGGATGATGAATACATAATACCTTAGTAAGATATAGATATCAGAAACGAGATTCCTGAGATCAGTGAAATATTGTAAGAGAGTGGGTTGATTTGGTAGTGATGATTTTTGAGAGAAATAGCTCTTAAACGAAAGAGGATAGACTGAAGCAAAAAAAAAAAAAAAAGTTGGCTCTAATACCAACACCTAACGGAAGAAGGAAAAATACCGAAAGAAGTTTTTGGTCAAGTGTATCAGTGGAGAGTAACCAAGTCACTGTATAAATTACACAAAGAGTTGGCCGAATTGCCGTAGCCGAAAGAAGAGTTGTAGATAAAGAAAGTGGCTATGAAGCTGGTCAGCGTGATCTCAGTTTTTGCGAAAAAGTGTTAACTTTCTTGAAAGGAATTGGGGCCGTTATGAAAAAGTTAATTATTGATGTTAGAGAATTTTTGTTCAAATATTCATACATCTACATCTAAATCTACATCTGTATGATTGTTCTGCAGTCCACTCGTACGTGACTGGCAGAGGGAACCACCTTAAGACTACTTTTCTACTGCCCACTCTCGAACACCGTGTGGGAACACCTTCAGACCATTTTTCCACCATTCCACTCCACAATAGCACGCTTTGTAAACGAACACCTCAATCTTCCGTGTGAACTCTGATTTCTTCTACCTTATGACGACGGTCATGGAGGAAGACGGACGAGCATAGTATAGGACAGTATTCCACAACCCGTGTGTAGTAGTACTCTGGTGTGGGGCCAAGAAGTGAAGGTCGTCGCACGAACATTTACGAATTATGTAAGGAAGTAAGGAGCTTCGATTTTAGCAATACCACAAAGTTTTATGTTTAAATGATGTTAAATGTAATTAATTTAGTTCAATTCAAGTAAGAAGCTTCTTGTTTACCATTTAATAATTTAATACACGTTGACAACTGTTATATTTTCATAGGCAGCCTACTGTGGTTAAAATAGTTCCATCATTTTGACTACATACTGAGAATGTGGACTTTTACATGAAGGTTTTTCCATAGAAATTAACTACATTAAAAAAAAGTTCGCGAAAAGTACAGGAAGCTTTAAGGTAGCTGAACTGCCCACGTATAAATAAATGGTAAAAACAGCCTGTTACTTAAATTTCAGAATTTCCTTTTTCTACTAACACAATCAGCATCCGGGTTAGTGAATTATCCAGTGACACTGAAGATAATTTGAACGAGAAAATAAAGTTCGGACTTCTGATAGTCGATTCGACCAGTCCTGGGGGTCACATGTAACTTCTTTCCTACATGAGATACGTTGATGGACATGTAATTGCAAGTAATTTCTTTCTTTCTTTCTATTTTGTGGCAAAGAACAATCCGAATGAGCAACTGGTGTGAAAAACGAATATTTGGTCCGTAACGATTTTACGTTGGAGGAATGGGTTAGTGTATATACAGAGTTGCTTCTATAGCACGCCGAGTGAAAGGTTTCTGAATAAAGTAGGCGAAATAAATCCTAATTTACGAACCAACCATTGTCTCCTTTATGACGAAGCCATTGCCATCTGCCCTGGAAATTGTGGTGGATGAAGTAGTAAGAGCTGTGAATTCCATAAAATCGTGACCCCTAAGTATGCGGCTTCGCCACTTTCTGTGTCAAGAAATAAGATCACGGCGTACGACATATCTGATACATACAAAAGTGCGATGTTTATCATGAGTCAAAGTTTTAACGTGAATTTTTTAACTTAAAATTTGTAATTTTCACTATTGAGAAGCACTAGTATGCGGAATTGGTTATAGAGAATTTAAAAAGTGTTGCATGAGATATTTATAATTGTAGTGCCCCTTACTGAAGATCCTACGGTGTTGATGGACTTGATTACTGAACATTTAGTATTCTTACAGGAGAGTTTGTAAAAAAAGAATGTTTTGAGGGGAGTGTTAAAGATATTGACAGGCTTCGACACCCATTTGTTCATTCGAAATATCTTCCGAATAATCTAGGTATAGGCCTACAACAGGAATTGCCACATTCAAAAGGAGACAGAAAACGGAAATCAAAATTTGTTGAAGAGCCTTTGGATAAACTGTGGTTGTCAATAAGCAGTGGATACCCATATTATCTTCAACATATTTGTGTGGAATGAGCTTCTCGACATTGACTGGAATTAAACCATCAAAGTGAAAGAGATTCAAATCCGTCAGTGAAGATATGAGGCACGCTTTGTCAACTATTCCGCGATGAATCAGCCGCCAGAGAGCAGCTAAGCAAGGTCAAATATCACACTGAAGGTACAAGTAGTGTTATTTACTTTAAAATTCGTATTGGAAATGTATATTCTCTACGCCGATTACAGCTATAATTTTTAATGAATTTATGAATCTATTTTTGTTTTATAATAATAACTAGCCTTTTCACTGCGTCTTTGAAAGCATATATGATCGAGACACTATTTTTCACACCTCCTCCCCCCCCCCCTATGACTACACTTATTTCTCTATCTCCCTGCCTACCTCATCTCTTTCCATCTTCTCCTCGTCACTCTCTCTGTCTCTTCATTTCCTCCTCCTCTTGCTACTCCTCCCTTTCACTACGTCCTCCTCCTTCTCCTTCTCTTTCCCCCTCTCTGTCCATTCGTTCCTCACCCCTCTCTCTATCTCCTCCTACATCTACATCCACATCTACATTTATACTCCGCAAGCCACCCAACGGTGTGTGGCGGAGGGCACTTTCCGTGCCACTGTCATTACCTCCCTTTTCTGTTCCAGTCGCGTATGGTTCTCGGGAAGAACGACTGTCTGAAAGCCTCCTTGCGCGCTCGAATCTCTCTAATTTTACATTCGTGACCTCCTCGGGAGGTATAAGTAGGGGGAAGCAATATATTCGATACCTCATTCAGAAACGCACCCTCTCGAAACCTGGCGAGCTAGCTACACCGCGATGCAGAGCGCCTCTCTTGCAGAGTCTGCCACTTGAGTTTGCTAAACGTCTCCGTAACGCTATCACGGTTACCAAATAACCCTGTGACGAAACGCGCCGCTCTTCTCTGGATCTTCTCTATCTCCACCGTTAACCCGATCTGGTACGGATCCCACACTGATGAGCAATACTCAAGTATAGGTCGAACGAGTGTTTTGTAAGCCACCTCCTTTGTTGACGGACTACATTTTCTAAGGACTCTCCCAATGAATCTCAACCTGATACCCGCCTTACCAACAATTAATTTTATATGATCATTCCACTTCAAATCGTTCCGCACGCATACTCCCAGATATTTTACAGAAGTAACTGCTACCAGTGTTTGTTTCGCTATCATGTAATCATACAATAAAGGATCCTTCTTTCTATGTATTCGCAATACATTACATTTGTCTATGTTAAGGGTCAGTTGCCACTCCCTGCACCAAGTGCCTGTCCGCTGCAGATCTTCTTGCAATTCGCTACAATTTTCTAATGCTGCAACTTCTCTGTATACTACAGCATCATCTGCGAAAAGCCGCTTGGAACTTCCAACACTATCTACAAGGTCATTTATATATATTGTGAAAAGTAATGGTCCCATAACACTCCCCTGTGACATGTCGGTAAAAGGAGCCAATTATTAACCTAGCTCGGTTGTTGAGTGTAACCTCCACCCATAATAATTCACAGGAACTATCCACTTCTACTTCGCTACAGGATAAACTACTACTAACAGCGACAAACACGCCACCACCGGTCTATCCTTTCTAAACACCGCCTGTGCCTTTATAAAAATTTCGGCAGAATTTATCTCTGGTTTCAGCCAGCTTTCTGTACCTATAACGATTTCAGCTTCGGTGCTTTCTATCAGCGCTTGAAGTTCCGGTACTTTACCAATGCAGCTTCGACAGTTTACAATTACAATACCGGTTTCTGCTTGGTCCCCGCATTTCGTGACTTTGCCCCGCACCCTTTGAGGCTGTTGCCCTTTCTGTACTTGCCCGAGGCCATCTAACCTAAAAAACCGCCCAGTCCACGCCACACAACCCCTGCTACCCGTGTAGCCGCTTGCTGCGTGTAGTGGACTCCTGACCTATCCAGCGCCCACCACCCTATGGCGCAAGTCGAGGAATCTGCAGCCCACACGGTCGCAGAACCGTCTCAGTCTCTGATTCAGACGCTCCACTCGACTCTGTGCCAAAGGTCCGCAGTCAGTCCTGTCGGCGATGCTGCAGATGGTGAGCTCTGCTTTCATCCCGCTAGCGAGACTGGCAGTCTTCTCCAAATCAGATAGCCGCCGGAAGCCAGAGAGGATTTCCTCCGATCCATAGCGACACACATCATTGGTGCCGACATGAGCGACCACCTGCAGATGGATGCACCCTGTATCCTTCATGGCATCTGGGAGGCCCCTTTACACATCTGGAATGACTCCCCCCGGTATGCACACGGTGTGCACGTTGGTTTTCTTCCCCTATCTTGCTGCCATGTCCTATTGACCATTTCCTCCCACCCTTCTCTCTGTTCACTGCCACCTCACCTCACTCTGTGCCCACCTTCTCCTCCGCCACACTGCCTGTCTCCTCGTCCTTCAGTCTCTGTCCTCCTTTACCTCGCCTTGTCTCTGTTCCTACCCTCCTATCCTCTTCTTTCCTTCTTTCTACCATTCCCTCCTGCCTCTCTCTCTCTCTCTCCTTACTCTTTGCTCAATACAGGTTGATACTATTCCAAGACAGCAGTACTGTCGTACAGGATACCCTACACAGTGTGAGCTTCTGACGCATAGTCTGCCACGCAAAGCTAGCGGATAAGACAGATTGATACCACTCTAACACTGAATAACTTTTCTACAGGGCAGCCTATGTGTTGGAGTAGGAAAACCGTTCCTGGTCCCTAACATGTAGCCTGCCCTGCAAAAGCAGGTCAGTCAGGTAGCTGATACTCTTCGTACATAATATGGCTGTCTTTCAGGGCAGCCTATATGGCAGAGGGAAAACACGTTTTTCCCACTATCTTCACTCCTATAGAAACTAGGAAGCCATAAACCCACAGTAATGATGATTGTGATGCCTGATGTTTCTGTGTCAAATTTGGTTGAGATCAATCCAGGAGGTTGGGATGAGATCCTAGACATACATATACATGTATATATTCTACTTTAATATATGACACATAATAATTGAACACATAATAATGAAGAACTTTTAATTATATTGAGATTTACATGACCATGAAGAGGCAGACAATTTGGGGTGCCATGTTCACTCTAGGACCATCTGAATATACTGTGAGTAGTAAAACGTTGTGGAACACAGTGTAGGGTGTCCTGTAGATCTGTTGCTTTATCTGAGTTTCCCGTTACTTAAATGTAGTCTTTGATTCACTTTCGCCAGAACATTGTCTATGTGATTGTTCCAATTCAAGTCATTTATAACAGTAATACAAAAGTATTTAGATGAATAACATCGGTGTAGCCGAAATTTTAAAGATTCCTTGAGGTACGTGTGTGGATGGCCTCTCAATTTCCGCCATTTGCAGTCAATTAGCAGTTTACACACCATAAAGATATTTTGTCTACATCAGTTTGAGGTGGTTTTGATCATCTAATGATTTTTGTGGACGGTAGATGACAGCATAATCTGCAGACAATCTAAGATGGTTGCTAAGATTGTCTCCTAAGTCATTTGTATAGATTAGGAATAGCAAAGTTCCCATAACACTTTTTTTGGAGAACGCCATATACCACTTCTGTTTTGCGCGATGGCTTCTATCAATCACTACTTGCTGTGACATTTCTAACAGGAAATCATAAACAAACAAAGAGAGGGAAATGAACAAATGGAGTACCAAATTGATTAACATGAAGTTAACTTTAGCAAAAATTATTTGATTATTTGCATGTAACTGGATGGCTAACAAAAACTTAATGAATGGTGTGATGCAAAATTGAAATATTTCATGAACAGCTGTTACTAAGCTATGAAAATAAAGTTTCAAAACAGTCATTTCTTCACGTCCTAGCATTTTTGGGGATAAAAGTTACATGGATGTCGTATGTGATTGTCAAAAGTCTTTGTTCAAATAAAAAACTAAATTTAATACATTCAGGGACCAGGGCACTAAACAGACAAACAAGGTGTAAAAATGTTAATCTATTCAAGACCTAACTGTTTTGCTCATAAAAAGTAACGTAGATGTGATGTTTAACTCTCGAAATGCTTTCGTTCGAATCAAGTACTAAATTCAGGGCATTCCAGAGCAAAACATGGGAGGAAAAGATTCTAGGAAAGCAAATGAGGCATGAATGAAGTCATGCTTTCTGAACAAACTTGAAAATGGAAACAATGAAGAAAATAATAGAGCAAATTAAAATAATTGGTCAAATCATCTGTGAAATGATTTGTCCATCAGTAAGAAATAAAATTCGTTACAGAAACATTTGAATCACCTGTGAATATTGCATAGCGAGTCAGGGGTGTCAATTGTTCCTCTATTCTATTTTTCCACTTTCAGCGAAATCTTTATATAAGATTTCACTCCTTCTTAATTTCTTATGTAGTATTGGCCGAAAGGTCGAAGACACTTTGAAACACCAACTAAGTATTAGAAGCTTCATGTGCCAGCTTTTTTTTTATTTCTTCTTGCTGCAGGATGGTTGAGTTATCTGCAATGTGTTATATCGGATATAATGTGATTTACTAAATGAACACGTACTACCTGAGACGGGTTTTATTTATGTTTAGTATAAAAACAACTATATTTCATGAACTCACACCTTTAATATGGAAAAGTCAGTACTAAACAGAATTTACGACTGTGAATAACGAAAATAGTAAAAAATATAGAAAGCAGACCTGTTGACTCTATTGTGTACATCTCTGATCTTGAAGCGTTAACTAGATGATCACCACACTTACTTCAAATGTGTCAGAAGGGGACAAGAAGACCACTGTGTGAGTTCTCACCTCAACAGCCATATAGTTGCTACCAAAGGCGTTTTTAAACATTTGCGTGAAGAAATCGCTCTCAGTGGGGCATTAATTCCCTATACTACAAAAACTTTGTAAGAGATACATCGGTATTGTGCATGTGGAGAGAGACTGGTGCGTGAACAGGTCGTGAGAGACTAGTGAGGTTTTTGTTCGATTTAAAATCCTAGCCATCACGGAAAACAGTGCTTATCTGCAAATTAGTTTTAAGTGGGAATTTTTTTATGCATTGGAAGTACAACTGTTAATATCCTTTGACTAAGAGTAATACCACAGATATTCGTCCTGCGATCAGAAAAAGAATTTATCGATGTATATCTACTTGTTTATTTTCTTCGCTGTTAATTACAATACAGAATTTGTATATTGGTTTCAGTGATAATACGGCAATAGACGAACAAAAAATGGCTGTTTTTCTACAGCCTTCTTTTCCTTCGATCTCCCATTCTTTCTGTTACCTGATATGTTATTTCATTTTATTACTTCATTTTTGCCTTTCCGATATTTTACAGTCAGAGAGGGGTCCCGCTGAAGTGCACGTGTTATTTACAATCTAAATTTCGGTTGTGAAAAAAGATGAAAATGCTCAACGCATGAGTAATGTAAAACACTTTACGCAAAATCTTTCAGAATTAAAAAAAAAAAAAACATGTTACTTTGGCAGTGCTATTATTATGAAAGTAAATGCATTCACCTGGTGGAGGGAGAGAGAGAATAAGCATTTAATTGTGGTTGTGTGTGGTTTTGTATGTTATTTTTCTATGTGTCTCGTGACGTCCTACCGTGACTAAGGATAAATTTTATTTATGAATTATTCTGAACATAGTTTGCTGGCAGGCATTAAAAGTTTAAATCGTAGACAGATTTAAAACGTTTTAAACCATTGTAGAACTCTTCCCTTGGATAAAAGTTCTCATTAATCCATAAAATTTAAAATAACACACAATCGCTCTTTATCTTCTGTGCGAATTTGCGTCATGAGCTGATATGAGTGGGGTGTGACGTTAAATTTCATAAACTCGTAACTAAACATATTCCAAATACATCATTTTAGTGAATTTAGGTGTTAAGTTATACTTTATCTACGTCATGTGTTGTACGAATTTGTGGTTACGATTAGCAAGCCATTGTACCATACATTAATAAATTTTATACTTGGCAATGCGAAAACAAAAAGTTACGCACACAGTTAGATAAGTGTCACAAGGTGGGTGCCAGGCTTAATAATATCGAAAGCAACTTATGCACACAAGTGTACCGAGAAAGAAATAATGAACTGTAGAAACTGGAGGTGGCATCACATTTCAAAATATTTTAAAATTAACACCAGTGCTGAATTCTGAAGTTGCTACCTACGTAACTATTGAAACTTCCTGGCAGATTAAATCTGTATGCCGGAGCGAGACTCGAACTCGGGACCTTTGCCTTTCTATGGGCAAGTGTTCTACCATCTGAGCTACCCAAGCACGACTCACGCCCCGTCCTCACAGTTTTACTTCTGCCAGCATCTCGTCTCCTACCTTCCAAACTTCACAGAAGCTCTCCTGCGAACTATTATTTGACGCAATATCACATCTACCCACAGTGCAGGGCATAAAATCCAAATGTCTAGATTAACACTGTGGGGCTATTTTGACAATATGTTGTAGAGTTACTTGTGAAGAAATATCAGTGCATCAGACTCAAAGGTCATAATTGTCACTGCTAACACAGTAAGTGTATCTGAGGCTAATACGAATTTCTTCTTTCTCCTTACACGAGTTTCTCCTTTCTTCTTACAGTGAAGTAAACAGGGCGGGATGGTTTTATACAAAGTGTGATATATCTCATGATTAACTGCTAATACGATCTCTTCTTGTGACAGGCGCTTTACACGGTGCGAAAAGAAGCTCGGCAACAATGTGTCATGATTGACTAAGGCGGCAAAGAGAGAAAATTAACTCTGCCAAAGTACTCCATATGTACAATTTCTTCGCTATACCACCTAGAACATTTACGTGCGTTTTGTTTTATTCCAACCAATCGCAGAAGGCGAAGAAAACTGCCTGATTCTTCCTCGCAAGAAAGTATTGTATTATATGTGTGAAATCTTATGGGACTTAACTGCTAAGGTCATCAGTCCCTAAGCTTACACACTACGTAACCTAAATTATCCTAGGGACAAACACACACACCCATGCCCGAGGGTGGACTCGAACCTCCGCCGGGATCTGCCGCACGGTCCGTGACTGCAGCGCCTCAGAGCGCTCGGCTAATACCACGCGGCTCTTCGCAAGAAACACCCAGCAATTTGGTGGACAATGTCCCGCTGTCGGTTTCTTAAACGTTATGTCCTGAACAAGATAGGACCCCCTACAATGGCTAATATCTTTGTGAAGAAACATCTGAACGAAATTTCCAATTACATTTGGACTGGCAGAGATGAATCAATCCAGTAGCTAGCAGGATCTCCGACTTTGGATTTAATTGTACGAGGACAAGTAAATACTTGTGAAGGAATGCTTGCCGATGTTGCTGAAGGTGTAGACAGTGCTCGTTAAAATCTTTGTCATTTTGAGCGTAACAGGTACTATATATTTGTGTACCTATAGAACACAGTTTCAGAGATCATAAAAATTCTTGCAGAGGTAGTCTAGAGTGAAGTCGCACAGCGGGCTGTGGTTAGAACCACTACTTCCTAGCGCTGTGAGAGTCAAATTACAAGATCTAATGCTTTACCTATTTACTCGGAAACTTCTTTTTATTGGGGGGGGGGGGGGTTGAACTAGCAGAAATTTTCTACGCTGGGATACCTACAAAATAACATGTATACATTAATTTACTATTACTTCAATGGAATACAAAACGATGGACCATATTTGCAACGATCTGTAGTAGGACGTTGTAAACATACATGTCATTTATGATGTAAAATTAATCACTGTGGGACACGTAGGAGTAAATCGAGTTTATGCCAAAATATTATGCACTTACATGGGGGTCATGGCTCGCTACTTAATTCAAGTCAGTCGTTCCATATGTCATGTATTTTGAACAGTTCATTACGAAATGAAACTTATAGGAGTACTACAAACGTAATGTGAGAGATAGGTTTGTACAACGTTTCCATGACTGTATTACACTACACTTTTACATCATATTACCTGAATTATACTCGATAGATCACACACAATGAAGTCCCGATGAGCAAAGTGCACTAAAACAGTATTCATTCACAAGGTCATGAGCGATTTAATTGCCTACCTGTGCGTAAACATTAAAATTAACTTCGTAAATACTCATTTTACTAAGATTTGAAGCTCCTCTTGATGTTCTTTCGCGTTTGAGATTTAAAATTGGGCTGTTTTGAAAATCAGCCTTATGCATACACAATTTGTTTATATTTGTACTTACCCAGACATATTTCGACACCTATGTGTCATCTTCTGTGGGTCAATTTTTATTTCTGTAAAGTACAATATAAAATTTATAATTGTTTAAGTGTTTTAAGCCTAAGAATTACAATATGTGCAATGTGTTTTTTTTTTTGTTTAGATGCTCACCTTAAAATTACATCGCTAAATGAACTGCATTATTATACTCCGATTTTTGTGTGCTACGGTGACCGCTACGGTCGCAGGTTCGAATCCTGCCTCAGGCATGGATGTGTGAAATGTCCTTAGGTTAGTTAGGTTTAAGTCGTTCTAGGTTCTAGGGGACTGATGACCTCAGATGTTAAGTCCCTTAGTGCTCAGAACCATTTGAACCATTTTTGATGTCCTTAGGTTAGTTAGATCTAAGTAGTTCTAAGTTCTAGGGGACTGATGACCTCAGATGTTAAGTCCCATAGTGCTCAGAGCCATTTGAACCAACATTCTGACATTATTGAGTTCACCTTGTTCGAGATTTGTTAGCTGTATCATGTGCCTTCCCCACAGGAAACACGTAGTTGCATGTTTTAACGTATCCTTTACTTTGCATGAATGGTCGGGGTCAGTCCGCTGTTAACAGCGGTGGGGCAAGGTCGTCGTGCCTGTGTCCCGCCTGTTTGCGTAACGCGCGCGCGAGTGTTTTCCTGTTTACCTTCTGTTACAGCGAGTGTAGCGCGTACGTCTCCCGGTAGTGCCATGGCACACTCGTACCACAAGTCCGCAATTAAGGTCACATTTCAAGCGGACTACGCAAGTACTCGAGCACTTGGACGTTTCATCTGAGAAGAGCTCCATATTGCACCTCAAGACATCACTGGTATCCACTTTTCTATAACAAACAGTGTCGTATACATAAAACTGGCTGAAAAATGGAAAACGTTTCAGACAAAAAAAAAAAAAATGGTTCAAATGGGTCTGAGCACTATGGGACTCAACATCTTAGGTCATAAGTCCCCTAGAACTTAGAACTACTTAAACCTAACTAACCTAAGGATATCACATACATCCATGCCCGAGGCAGGATTCGAACCTGCGACCCTAGCAGTCCCGCGGTTACGTTTCAGACACACCCCGTCTCAAACGGAGTGTGAGATTGCACTGACGAAGCATGTGCCATCCTATCTAGTAACTGGAGGCTACAGAACCATCGTCATGAACGACGGACAACCGAGTACTTGCGCCGGCTGTGGCCAGGAATGACATTTCCAATCGGCCTGTATTCAGCGCCGACTGACTAGGCAACGGTTGGTGAAGTTCCATCCCCAGCGACACCTACTGCATTTCCCATCACGTATGCAACGGCCGCAACCGCAACAGCTGTTCCTGTCAATGACAGTGTGGCGGACACTACGACGTCATCGGCTGAATTACCTCAAGACGAGCCTAAAGAGAAGATGGAAGCAGAAACAGAAATTGTCCCGACTTCTGCCTTCCTACCAATGGAGACCGCATCAGACGATTGCCGCCAGCACTCTGACATAGAACATGGCCGAAAACAACGGTCCCCGCGAAAGCGCAAGAAACGGCACCATCCGCCATCCTGTGTCGGATGACACACAGGGCTCTACCACCACAACCCGCCCTTCCCGTCGCGATGCTCAGGCTGACACCACCACTTCCGCTACTGAACATGCGCGCGAGCGCTCCAATGCCAGCACTAATCAACAGTTACCAATTGCTACATCTGATTCTTGAGCGGATAATGTCGAGGATGAGCGGAGGATGCCTAGGGCAGAGATGCTCCCTCAGCTGTACCCAGCTCCGACCAGTCACAGTGACTACGGCTGTACCATCAGCCTCTGTGGGGCCACCCTGCCGCCCACACCTGGCCTCCTAAACAACCCAGTTGCCGACCTGGCTGACCAAACATACCGTCTAGCAATGATTGACATCAGTAACATACGTGCCCGACATAACCTAGCCATGCTACAGGATCTGCTCAATGCAGCAGACATCGACATCGCGCTCCATCAAGAGGTGTATGGCTACTAGACTTGGGTCTCACATGCGTCAGCCAATGAGTGGTGTAGCGATCATCTTCCCCGAAGGTATACCCTCAGAAGGCGTCGAGTATCTCCCTAACGGCAGGGACATGGCTCTTACTATTCAAGGGGTCAAACCTATTAACATCTATGCGCCGGCAGGTTCTGGTCGGCGTCGCGAACGTTCCACCTTTTTCTGTCATACAATCACGCCCCCTCTTTCTGGGCCATCAGGACGCCTTGATATTGGAACGGGACTTCAAGTGAACCCAAGCACCTGAGGATCAGTTGCCAAACCATTCTCCCTGCACAGAACTTGCGACAATTATAAATAATCTTTAAATGGTGGACTCGTGGGAACATGTTTGTGGCGATCGGCCCGGATTTACGCACTACACCAGCCATTTCTCCAGCCGCATCGACCGGATTTACATCCCGCGCTCCATAGCCGCGGGGTCGAAAGCTGCCTAAGTTTGGCCTCCAGATTTTTCTGAACACGAGGCCTATCTGCGCCGTTATCCTCGATTATCATATTTACATGTTGCCACCTTGAGGATGCGATCGTAAGAGCGCGCACTCAAAACAGAATGGCCCAGGAGGAACCGTCCATGAACCACGTCATCGCAGAACGACGGCCCCGACGCAGGACACTGATCCAAGCTATCACGACGGAAGCTGGACGACGTCTTGATACCCAGCGCGATATAGGAAACACCCTTCATGCCCACTACACTATGCTGTGCTCGGAACACCGACATCACACAGAGGTGATCGCCGCAGTCTCTCAACTCACTTACGGCACGATCTCTCCGACAGCGGCAGCTGCAGATGTAACTGAGGAGGAAATCATTGAGCCGGCCGGAGTGGCCATGCGGTTCTAGGCGCTACAGTCTAGAGCCGGGCGACCGCTACGGTCACAGGTTCGAATCCTGCCTCGGTCATGGATGTGTGTCATGTCCTTAGGTTAGTTAGGTTTAATTAGTTCTAAGTTATAGGCCACTGATGACCTCAGAACTTAGGTCGCATAGTGCTCAGAGCCATTTGATCCATTTTTGAAATCATTGAAGCGGGACTGCTCGTAAGTCCTGCTCGTAAGTCCTGATGGCCTTCCTCTGGAATTTTATCGGACATATCAGCAATTTCTGGCACCAGCATTGACTGACATTTGCCACGATGTTATGTCTCCCACGACGCAGATCCCTCGGGCGTTCCTAGAAGGACTGATTGTGCCCATACACAAACCACGAGGCGGATCCAGAATGAGTGATTATCACCCCTTGACCTAACTCAACACTTACATGAAGATTTCCAACCGGCTTCTGGCAGCACGCTTAAAGTGATCGGTCCATTGTGATGTGTCGCAGGACCAGGTATCGTTAGAAGGTGAACACAATAGTCGCTCTCCACGGTGCCGATATCGAGATATGATCGCGCTAGCTTATGCTCGCCAAATGCCAGGAGTTTAGGCCTCACTCGACTTTAGCCAGTTCTTTGACGGAGTCGACCACACATTTTTGATGGAGGTACTGCGACACATGGGGTATCCGGACATCATAATAGTTGCGGTAGTGATGCGTCTCCTACGCTGCGCGACGGCCAAGGTGTTATATAATGGTCGTATCGCGCCTCCGATACAGATCCAGCTATCGGTGCGACAAGGCTGCCCTCTTTCGGCGATCTTGTACGCCCTCGTCCTGGAACCACTACTCTGTGGCCTCCGACAACGCCTGACTGGGATGTCCCTTGGTGGACACACTTTTTGCTGCACTGCGTATACTGATGATCTGGCACTACTTCTTCGCAGTAATGATGATGTTCGTCAGTACTGGCGTGGTTGGCGACCTACGGTGTGGCATCGGGGAGCTATCTCAATGTCCACAAATCGCACGCCCTGTCTATAGGCAGAGGTCTATCCGACGAAAGCGTCGCACCGCTACGAATCAGTGACAAAATCCGCTGTCTTGACACTGATTTCACATCTGACATGAAGCACTCGTCAGCCCTTAACTATAGGCGTTTATTGAATCAGATGAGAGCAGGAATAAGTGAACACCGTCTTAGAAACCTAGACCTCTTGCAGCGGACGCGATATCCTGACGTCTATTTGGTGTCACGCACCCCATTTCGCACAGATAGTCCCGATACCACCTACTCTGGCTCACCGCATGTCGACGGTTTTGGGATCCTTTGTAAGTGTAGGCATGTTATTTAAGATTAGTTACGAGTCAAATGGTTCAAATGGCTCTAAGCACTATGGGACTTAACTTCTGAGGTCATCAATCCCCTAGAAATTAGAACTACTTAAACCTAACTAACCTAAGGACATCACACACATCCATGCCCGAGGCAGGATTCGAATCTGCCATCGTAGCAGTCACGCGGTTCCGAACTGAAGCGCCTAGAGCCGCTCGGCCACTCCGGCCGACAGTTACAATCCTTGACCCTCCCGAGGAGGAAAGGGGATTTAGGCTTCTGTCATGTTCAGAACAGTGCAAAGGCCCTGTACCTCATCTGCCACCTGCACCTGTGACGACGAAGCCCGACGTGCCTTAAAGGTATATTACTGGAGGCCTTACGACCTACCTCACTCACACCCCCTGTGATGATATCGGACATACCAGCAACTTTCTTCTACATTAGCCACTTCTTCCTTGAATTAAGCTACGTCCACATCGCACTACTTCCCACACGCTTGATGGCGACGAGGTAGATATATACTGCCATGCAGCTGAACAGGATTGAAAGCAAACACCCCACTACAAAGTGGTGTGCTGTGTGGCAGGCAGTGCATGGCACCACCCTTGATACTGACGTGCAATCTGCATGATATATAACTGTTAATGGGAAACAGTTGTGCCAGTCCCACCTACATCACGTCGAACTCGCCAGCTCACCCTTGTGTGCCACATGCCAAGTGATTGACACGGATGAACATCGTTTCGAATGCGGGTCGGCAAAGGACGTTTGGTATTTGGTGCGTCAGATATTGGCTTTTCTCACACGCACGACTCCCAACAGGATAACTACAAGATAACTTCTTTCCCCAGATAGGGTGTATTTCCCAAGAACAAAAGCGAACTCTGTGACGTGGATTAGAGGCCACGTTGTTCACTACCTATTCGGCAATGGCGAAAAGACAGTACCCTATTTTTGGTATTACCTCAACGAACGACATTGTGCGATCGCCAAGAACCCTAAATACAGACAATATTTTTCTAATTTTCTTTGGAGCGCATTCCATAACCCGCCTCTCAGATGGATTATCTGTGACATAAGAGATAACTTTCGAACCTCTTTCCAGTTCCTTTTATTAACAATGGAAACAACACAGCGACGAGACGACAGTCATCGGAAAATCCGCAGCGGGCTATAGTATGGGGCATCCTTAAATCGTAACGGGATGACTTTTATTATTCGGGTTATGTAGACGAAGAGGAACGGCATTCCTTTATACATTTGTGCAAAAAAAAAAAAATAAAAAAAGAATGGAGGGGTTATGATTCCAGCTTACGGTGCGAGAGGTCCCTGGTTCATATCCCGGATGATCCCCTTCATTTTTCCCCCATCTACTTCGCTTTGATTATTGGTCTCCTGCAACTCTAGCAACATATATACATACATATATAAAGAAAGGGATAGCGTCTTTGATCAGTAATCAAAATGTCCTCGGTCGTGGTTCGAAACCCGCCACCGTTTACATTTTGATTAATATTCAGAGCTGGAGGCCGAAGACTTTCGACATAAAAAGTAACCTTCACTCTGCCAATGGCCTTGTCAAGGAGCATACAGAGGTTCAGGGAACTCTCTTGTCCTTGGGGTGAGAAACTGTCCCTAAAGGCGGAAGAATCAGCAATGATCAACGGCATGAGGACGCAGAAGGCAACGGAAACCACTGAATTAAAGACCCATAACGTTTATCCATAGGATATGTGGTCTGTAATTGAAGAAGTGTAATCATGATCTCTCCATTGGCAAAACGTTCTGGAACAGCACTTACACGGCTATCCGGGAGGGCACTGCCAAGGGGGAGCTGAGGATGAGAAAAAGGTTGAATAATCAACGAAAGGCTAACACTCTACGAGTCGATCCATGGAATGTCAGAAGTTTGAAAGTGGTAGGGAAGCAAGAAAATCTGAAAGGGGAAATGCAAAGGTTCGATCTAGATACAGTGGGGATCACGGAAAAAAGACAATTATTCATGGTCAGATAAGCACAGGGTAATATCAACAGCAGCAGCAAATCGAACAACAGCAGTAGGATTCGTCATGAATAGGAAGGTAGGGGAGAGAGTGTGTTACTGTGAACAGTTCAGTGATAGGGTTGCTCTTATTAAAATTCCGAACGAACACCGACAACGATAGTTCATGATACATGCCGACGTCGAAAGCTGAAGGTGAAGAGATAGGGAAAGTATGTGAAGATACTGAAAAGGTAATACAGCACATAAAGGGAGACGGAAATCTAATAATGAATGGGGACTGGAAGGCAGTTGTAGGGGAAGAAGTAGAAGGAAAGGTTACAGGAGAATATGAGCTTGGGGCAAGGAGTGACAGAGGAGAAAGAATAATTGAGGTCTGTAACAAATTTCGGCTAGTAATAGGGAACACTCCGTTCAAGAATCGCAAGAGGAGGAGGTACATTTGGAAAAGGCCAGGTGACAGGGGAAGATTTCAGTTCGATTAATTACATCACAGACAGACAGAAATTCCGAAATAAGATAATGAATTGTGAGGCGCACCCATGAGCAGATATAGACTCAGATCACAATGCAGCAGTGATGAAGAGTAAGCTGAAGTTCAAGAGGAGTAACGAGACACGCTTGAAGTTCTCTAAGGCTATAGATACAGCAATAGGGAATAGCTCAGTAGGCAGTATAGTTGAAGAGCAATGGACATCTGTAAAAAGAGCAGTTACAGAAGTTGTAAAGAAAAATATAAGTACATGGAAGGTAACTGTGAATACACCATGGCTAACAGAAGAGATACTTCAGTTGATCGATAAAGGAGGACGTACGAAAATGTTCAGGGAAATTTAGGAATACAGTAATACAAGACGCTGAAAAATGTAACAAATACGAAGTGCAAGGAAGCTGGTACGAAATAGCAGCATAAAAATGTGAAGAACTCTAAAAAGAAATTGTTGTCGGAAGCACTGACTCAGCATACAGGAACGTCAAAACCGCCTTCTGTCACATTAAAAGCAAGGGTGGTAACATTAAGAGTGCAACGGGAATTCAGCTGTTACATGCAGAGGAGAGAGCGGATAGGTGGAAAGAGTTCAGTGAAGGCCTCTAGACATTTGTTTGATTTGATAGAAAAAGAAACAGGAGTCGATTTAAAAGAGGTGATCCAGTATTAGAATCAGAATTTGAGAGAGCTTTGGAGGACTTAATATCAAATACCTTCAGAGGAAGACCCAGCCTATATCGGCCGGTGACCACCCGTGTAGCGGACAGCGTGGGCCCGAATGAAAGGGGGAAACAACCCCATGCTCGGCGTAAAAGCAAATTCCGCTACATTGTGTGGGAGCGGCCAGCCTACGCATTCTTTACATATAGCACGCAGTTTCAGAGGTTTTCACAGGAGACAGCAAACGCCAAACGCCAATGCTACAGGTTTCTAGATTGGTCGCCTTAAACGAAACGTCATTCTCCCATTTTATAAGAGCAATGGTGATTGGCAGACGATATTTCTGACGCCTTGAGCTGAAGGAATAACGAAAGAGACCGAAAGATATACCCCTGCACGTCTGGCGTGAAGAGGCGCCATTCCGTTGTCGCTCTTGGAGCGAGGAAAAGTCTCTCCTCAGTACTTCACTGGGAGAACACCTCTGTCGAGAGCGAATCGAAGTGCTACTCTATACTGAGTCCTTGCGATTAAGCGTTGTTCACTGTGGTTTCTCTCCCGCACTAAAAGATTTTGTGACCGTCGTGTCTGGAATGTATGTGTGTACGCCAGCCTCGAGTATTTCAACCACGGTGCGCTTACTTGTTAATTGCATATCGTTTACATGAATTCATACAACATTGACTTTATCTTATCGAGTTTGGGTTCGAATGAAGCGTCTTGATGTGTGGAATATTATTTTGAGGGCGGAATTTGTAAGCAATGAAGGTCAGGAACCACGAGTTCTTACACTATCGCACAATCAGCTTAACAGCCCATGCATCCAAGTTGCTTACAAAAATAATACATAGAAGAATGGAAAAGAAAATTGAGGATGTAATAATGACGAACCGTTTGACTTTAGATAAGGTAAAGATCCGAGAGAGGCAATTCTGACGTTGCAGTTGATAATGGAAGCCAGATTTAAAAAAATTAGGAGAAGTTCAGAGGATTTGTCGAACTGCAAAAAGCATTCGACAATGGAAAATGGTATAAGGCGTTCGACATTCTGAGAAAAATTGGGGTAAGCTACAGTGAGAGACGGGTAATACATAATCTGTATAAGAGCCAAGAGGGAATAATAAGAGTGAAGGACCGAGAAAGAAGTGCTTAGATTAAAAATTATGTAAGAGAGGGATGTCGTCTTCCGGCCCTACTGTTCAGTCTGTACACTGAAGAGGCAATTATGGAAATAAAAGATTTAGGAGTGGAATTAAAGCTCAAGGTGAAAAGATATCAGCAACGAGGTTCGCTCATGGCATGCTATCCTGGGTGAAAGTGAAGAAGAGTTACACGATATGCTCGATGGAATGAACAATCTAATGAGCACACAATGTAGACTGAGAGTAAATCGAAGAAAGACGAAAGTAATGAGAAGTAGCAGGAACGAGGACAGTGAGAAACTCTCGGTCGATGGTCACGAAGTAAATGATGTTAAGGAATTCTCCTACACAGGCAGCCAAATAACCGATGACGGACGGAGCAAGGAGGACATTAAAAGCATACTAGCCTCAGAAGAAAGGAAGTCCAAAAGATGAAGCTTGTTACTGACCGATTAATGCCCACTAAAACAGATATCTCCACTCTTTAACCACAAGTGTTAGCTCTGAGACCTGGAAACAGGGACAAGTTAGGCCAATACCTATAAACGACTTTGTCCTGGCACCCTCTGATTACTGACCTATTTTCATCTTCCCTTCACTGTCAAAAGGCCTTAGAATGTACAGTCCATGACCAATTCACAAAGAATCTGTCTCCAAACAACCTACAGGAGAATACCAGTCACATTTCCTTAAACATCGCAGTGCATCTGCCTTCATAAAGGTAACTTCATAGACTTCAAAACAACCTTTGACTCTGTCAACTTCGAATACAAATGTACACTGATGAAGTCCAGTTGTATGTAAATACAATACCAATAAAAATGAAGATGGTTATTGAGAATCTCAATACTGACCTGTGCGCACTATCAAAATGGGCAGAGGATATAGAGTTGAAGCTCAGTCCATCCGAAACACAAGGGGTACTAGGTGGTCATGCTAGGCTTATTAACCTGAACTATCGGGGATTCAGTATGGTTTTGGCCCTCCCTTAGCCTTGATGACAGCCTCCACTCTCGCAGGCACATGTTCAATCAGGTGCTGAAAATTTCTGTGCTGGAAGGTTTCTAGGGGAATGGCAGTCCATTCTTCACAGAATGCTGCAGTGAGGAGAGGTATTGATGTTGGTCGGTGAGGCCTGGCACGAAGTCGGCGTTCCAAAACATCCCAAAGTTGTTTCATAGAATTCAGGTCAGGACTCTGTGCAGGCCAGTCCATTACAGGGATGTTATAGTACTGTAACCACTCTGCCACAGGCTATGCATTATGAACAGGTGCTCGATCATGTTGAAAAATGCAGTTGCCATCCCCGAATTGCTCTTCAACAGTGGGAAGCAAGAACATGCTTAAAACATCAATGTAGGCCTGCGCAGTGATAGTGCCATGCAAAACAACAAGGGGTGAAAGCCCCATCCACGCAAAACGCGACCACACCATAAAACCACCGCCTCTGAGGGTTGTGCTGTTTTAGGGGAAGAGACCAAACTGCAAGGTCATCGGTCTCATCGGATTAGGGAAGGAAGAGGAAGGAACTCGGCCGTGCTCTTCCAAAGGAACCATCCCAGCAATTGCCTGGAGCGATTTAGGGAAATCACGGAAAACCTAAATCAGGATGGTCGGACGCGGGATTGAACCGTCGTCCTCCCATATGCAAGTCCATTGTGGTAACCACTGCGCCACCTCGCTCGACCCACAGCCTCTGAA
Source organism: Schistocerca cancellata (assembly GCF_023864275.1). Classification (NCBI taxonomy): domain Eukaryota; kingdom Metazoa; phylum Arthropoda; class Insecta; order Orthoptera; family Acrididae; genus Schistocerca; species Schistocerca cancellata. The sequence goes on along the minus strand of NC_064631.1, from coordinate 281,505,563 downwards.
TTTTACTTTTTGCACAACACACGCTGGCAGATGACTTTCGCCGTGCATTCGCCATACCCACACCCTGCCACTGGATCGCCACATTGTGTATCGTGATTCGTCACTCCACAAAACGTTTTTCCACTGTTCAATCGTCCAATGTTTACGCTCCTTACACCCAGCGAGGCATCGTTTGGCATTCACCGGCGTGATGTGTGGCCTATGAGCAGCTGGTCGGCCATGAAATCCCAGTTTTCTCATCTCTCACCTAACCGTCACAGTACTTGCAGAGGATCCTGATGCAGTTTGGAATTCCTGTGTGATGGTCTGGATGGATGTCTGCCTATTACAGATTATGACCCTCTTCAACTGTTGGCAGTCTCTGCCAGTCAACAGACGAGGTCATTCTGTATGTTTTTTGCTGAACGTATCCCTTCAGGTTTCCACTTCACTATCATATCGGGAGCGGTGGACCTACGAACATTTAGGAGTATGAAAACCTCGCGTACAGACTTATGACACAAGTCACACCCAACCACTTTTTCTCGGCCTCGTGATGACTGGACGTTGTGTGATGTCCTTTGGTTAGTTAGGTTTAAGTAGTTCTAAGTTCTAGGGGACTGATGACCATAGATGTTAAGTCCAATAGTGTTCAGAGCCATTTGAACCATTTGAACCCAATCACTCGACTACGTTCGAAATCCGTGAGTTCTGTGGAACGCCCCATTCTGCTCTCTCGCGATGTCTAATGAGTACTAAGGTCGCTGATATGGTGTACCTGGTAGTAGGTGTCTGGTTACTTTTGATCACATTGGGCCGCGTGGGATTAGCCGAGCGGTCTAGGGCGCTGCGGTCATGGACTGCGCGGCTCGTCCCGGCGGAGGTTCGAGTCCTCCCTCGGGCATGGGTGTGTGTGTTTGTCCTTAGGATAATTTAGGTTAAGTAGCGTGTAAGCTTAGGGCCTGATGACCTTAGCAGTTAAGTCCCATAAGATTTCACCCACATTTGAACATTTTTTTTATCACAAAATTTATCAACTTCACCATAGAGAAGGAGAAAGAGATTAGTGTTTAACGTCCCATCGGCAACGAGGTCATTAGAGAAAAACTCGGATGAGGGAGGGACGGAGAAGGATCAACTAAATTGGCAATCAACAATTGCTTAGACAAATCAGTGCCTTTGGCAGCAAAGTTATCACTACTGAGAGACACTACCTGCTCACCATATATTTACTATACGTGTGCAATAGTCTTGCACATCAAACACCATGCTTTATGTACTCATAATTATATACCATGGGCTCAATCACACTTAATACATTGACAAGTAGATCTTTTATCATGCTTACCGACAGCAGCTTTCGTTTACCTTGCGGGTACTTTATTGCGGAAATTGATCCCTAGCGTTCGTGTACATAGCTTAATTGATTCATTCTTTGCGAGATAGGAACCTTGTCGCAATGTGCCACTGACAACAGTTTTCCCCAGGGCGAAAAATGATTCCCTGACTTGTACCATGCATTGTGCAACCCCAAGTTTAGCACGGTGGTCCAAACCTCGGATCATTAAGTTACCTTCACCTGTACGAAGGCAAAAATTCAATATTTTCCCGACCTACTTTGTTCCAGCCTGAAAAGTAACGTCACTGAATCCAACAAATGCATGACACTGCCCTCAAGTGCACAGATCACATACCATTTCCACGAGGTCCAAACTTGTCACGGACATGTGCAAACCCATGTCTAGGAAAAAAGAATGTTCCCTTCCGTTCACTGTGCCAGTAAAACAACATTCCGCCTTTGCATACCTTTCTGTGGGAATAAAATTTATTGGGAGCGTTGCTCTGCCGACCTGGGGCTCCTGTTGCTGTTTAACGGTTGATTAGCCCTATTTTTCCCGTTCCTATTACGTCCCTTTCTTTCCCCACACTTCCGTCCTCGATGTCCGTCTTTCCTACAACTCTTATACTGTGGCTGACGACAATCTCTTCGTATGTGGTCTGAACACCCTCAATGGTAGAAATTTACGTTAGTGAAAAAGCCAATTCTTCCATCTTGGACTCGAGTTACTTCATCTGTTTCTTCCAAAGCCGTTTCTATGGAAGACATTACGTGACAGGTCGTGTGGCAATCTCCGCATCAGTGTGTCTGGCGTCCTCTGTTGAGTTTGCCGCAGAAGGACCCTAATTGTGTCATTATTGCTAACTCAGGGATATTAACACCTAGATTTTATATTCTGTCCACGAAACTCTCAATAGATTCTATCTGCTTCTGTGATACACTCTCCAACTGCTCGCAATATTACCTGTAGCTATTCTGTTTTCTACACCGCTATACTTGATCACTCCTAAGTGCATCAACTGACTGAGCACTTCCCAGGTACTCGCGATACATTCTTTAAAATTTTGTATTCTCGATAAATATAACTCGGCTCATTCAGGACGCCCTCCGACATCTACCGACGACACTCATGTCAGCATCCTCAACGAAATTGTGCGCGCCAATCGAAGAGTGACTCTCCGAGAAATTGCAGAAGAATGTAACATTTCAGTTGGATTATATCATGAAATCCAGACACAGCATCTTGAAATGTATCATGTTGCCGCCAAGTTCGTTCCACCGCTCAGGAGTCAAGACCACAAAGACCCTCGACTTTCAATCTATGAAGAGTTTTGGGATTACGCAAGTGAGAACTAGATGTTATTTAAGAGAATTGTAACTGGTTATGAGACGTTTGTCTACTGTTATGATGTCGAGACCAAGGTACAATCTTGACGATGTGACGGGAAAATTCTCTAACACCAAAAACGCTCGTCAGGTCAAAAGAGAAAGCCATCATGATAGTTTTCGTTGACTTTGAAGGATTAGTTCACCATGAATTCGTGCTACAGGGACAAACTGTTAATTGACTATGAGAAGGAAACGGCCTGAAATGTGGGGAGACAATTCATAGCTCTTGCATCACGATAAAGCACGGCACATTCATCCCTGTTGGTATGTGACTATTGCGTAAAAAACTAAATTACTTTGCTGTGTCATCCCCCATACTCTCCAGACCTGGCTCCTGTGAACTTTTTTTTTATTTCCGAAGTCGGAAATCTCGTGGACGAAGATTTGCAACGACAGAAAAAATAAAAGAAAATTCGGAGACGGAGCTTCGCGAGATCCAGCAGAGGCGTACCAAGACTTCTTCCTGGAGTGGAAACGGCGTTGGGAGCGATATTTCAATTGTGGAGGAGAGTATTTAGAAGGACGTCATGGAAGATAAGTAAATGATAAGCGTAGAAAATTTTGTGCTCAAGGTTCCGGAATTTTTTGAGCAGACCTCGTACTGGCCTGAATTATGCTCTCTAATGTGGGCTACCTGGTCTAATACGGATTGAGCCGCGGCCTGAATGGTAACCTTCTGTGACTCTGACTCACAGTAAAGACACAAGAACAAACTCAAAATCATAAATACAATGGGATAAACACAAGGAATCTTGATGGGCATCTTCATGTTTTCGCGGCGCAAAGACTGTTCCATAAATTTTCGGGCATGCAGCCGCATAAATTCAGCTTCTTCTTCTTATATTTCGGCTGAATACCGTCCAGCCATCTTGAGAGTGAGCCGATGTGACTAACGCTCCAGCACTTACTCCGTCCTTATAAGATCTCCTGTGAGTGTGGCCGTTCATACATCGGACAGGCGACACGTACAGTGCAGGAGAGATGCACAGAGCACCGCAGGTACACCCGTCTCTTACAACCTAATAAAGCTGCGGTGGCGGAGCACTGTATTGACGCTGGGCACTCTATCATGTACGATAATGTCGAAGTCGTCTTTCTGGGACTCAGTAGTGAAACAAGCAACTGAAATTTGTTTGGCGACGAATTTAATTAATAGAGATAGCGGCTACAACCTGAACAAATCATGGAATATGACAATTTCTATAATTAAATCACAAACACGTCGAGGCGGTGCAGCTTTCCGTGACACATCGATATCACCGTGTGGATTGACTGCGCAGTCATAGATTTAATTTCCACCCGTATGTTACACCTCTTTGCCGCCTGTCAACATCTCTGGCTCCTTGTGTATCTTTGTCCGCATACGCAGTGGTTCGGTCCTAGGGTTTAAAAGCACGGAGCAAGTGCTGGAGCGTTAGTCTCCTCGGGTCCCTCTGAAGATGGGTGGACGGTATTCAGAACAAGGAATCTTAATTATAGAACCTAAACATTAAATAAATAAATTAAATATTACTGAAAATTACTTATTACTAAATATATAAAATATCAACCTAAATATTAACCATGCGCAGTCTTCGCTATGCCTGGCATCATGTGCGTCTCTTCTACAGGTGAAGCATGTTACAGGCGATGACTGCGTACCGTAGGCACTATGACCTAGCGAATTACATTACATACATCTGACAGGACCCAGGTTGGCCTAATATTCCTGTGAATTCCTTCTATACTCGTTTATTTCTATGCCCTCGTTAATCTTCACAAATTTCACCTTGAACACAGTTCTCCAGTCTCGTTTGCACGCCATTGAAACCTAGTTTAAGGGAGAATAACCACAATAAAACTGTACATTTCCTCCCATCCAGGGTACTGGCCCATGACATGGCTCAGTACCACTGGTCGTTTCTGTCACCATTATTATTGGTCAGGATGGTCGTGCATTGATGACCATAGAATAATCAGAATGATGTGCCGGCAGATAGACTGGGCACCAAGTCAATAGAACCAGTCTGTCAGCCGTCGTCGAATTATAAGTACATTGAATAAAATGTTGTCACGTCAACTGATTAAAACTAGAAGAGCATTCGGCCAAGCACTCTTTGGCCATTGCCAAGTGGTGTGACTGCGAGTGGGCCACCTAGCTGCCGGCTGTGACTCAATGGTGCACGCGGCTTCGTCATGTACGGTCACACGTTGACTCGGTGTTCGATGTGCCCGCTGCGACCGCGCGATCGATGAATCCCATGCCGTGCTGAGCTGCAGGCCACCGTCTCTTATTCGGGCGTCATTCGTGATTTTTATTTCAATGGCTTCTTTCCTTACAGAATCCGAGAAGGCGTTACTGGGTGCCACGACGGATGTTTTGTCCAAAAAATGCATACTCATCTAAAGAAGATTTCCCGGGATAGTGTAGGGGATAAAACCTCTCTTGCTCCTTCCTGCGTTGTTCCACAATGCGTACTTCAAAAATGATTCAAATGACTCTAAGCACTATGGGACTTAACATCTGAGGTCATGAGTCCCCTAGACTTAGAACTATTTAAACAAAACTAACCTAAGGACGTCACACACATCATTGCCCGTGGCTGGACTCGAACCTGGGACCGTAGCAGGCGCGCGGTTCCGGAATGAAGTGCCTAGAACCGCTCGGCCACAGAGTCCGGTACAGTTGTTCGACGTAAGACTGCCCACAATCGCACAATATCTCGTAGACCCCAGGTGTACTGAGGTCTGCTGCGTCTTCAACTGGCCTCAGTACATTCATGGATTTTTTATCGTAGGACTGAAGATCGATTTGATATTGTGTTTTTTCAGCAATCTGCTTATCTGTCCTGACATGGAACCACAGAAGGAAGATTCTTTTTCTACTCCTCGTTGGTGGTCTTTTTGTGATCCTTGCCTGAAATCAGTTCATTTATTTGATGAACGCTATAGCCGTTGTTCCTAAAGACCTTGTGTAAACGGCTCAGCTGGTGTAGGAGGTTATGAGCATCTTATATCATTCTTTGTAGCTGCACCAGCATGTAAAACGGTGCTCTTTTGTGCCGGGTGATCGGGTGATGATGGTTGATGGCACATAAGTATCGATCGGTATGGGTGGGTTTTATTCAGACACTGTGGCCAAGGCACCCATTTCGTCTGCGGGGAACGATAACGATGAAGAAGGGCAATGCATTTTCTTTTTCTACCTCCATGGTGAGCTGAATGTTACTATTAATGCTGTTGAGGTTGTCCAAGAATTCGTCCCAGAGACCAAACGACGAACGTATCGTCAACGGAAGGAAAGAAATAACCAGGCTTTAATAGCGGCTTGTCTAAGGCAATGTCCTCCTACCCATTGCAATACGTACGATTGATCGTTATACCGGGCTTTCTACAGAAAATAAGAAGACGTAAGTGTGTGCCTACATAGCTCGACCTCGTCACTCACAAAGAACTTGGTTACCTTGTCCAAAGAGTGTTTGCACATTAGCAAATAGCGCCAACACACAAAAGCTAACCAAAATTTATTGACAGCAATAACATGATATATTCAGCAGAATTCGTACAGTGGATGCAAAGAGCATCCGAGTTGCGTGTGATGACATTGCGTAGTAGCAGTAACGACAGCGAAACAAGCAAGGTGTAGCATCATATGGTGGCCGTGTATGGCAACTATGTTCCAGTGTTCCTATGTCAAATGCTGATTCAGCGCAACCAGTCCAGACTGTACACACTTCCATCAGTGCTAACCATCGACAGGCATAATCCGCTTGGAGGCGGAACGCATTGCGCCCTGAACCAAGTAGCCAGCTGAAGTGTCAACGGCCCGCTGCAGTGGCAGCACAATCCCAGCATGTAATATACGTTATTTGGTGGCGATACCTGAGGTGCCCTAGAATCGGTTGATGTCAGCCAGCAGAAGGCAGCCTGATGATTAGGTCAGCCCATAGACATAGCTAACAGAGGCAGCAATGTATCTGAGGCTGGATTACTCACATCAGGTTTAGAGTTGTACATGTCGATGTAGGCATCAGTCGACGACAGATAAGTTGCATAGGGGTAGCCAAAATGTATACTGTACACCCTTAGATTTTTTGTTGAGAAGGAGACAGTTCGTATCGTATATGATGCCCTGAAAACAGGTGGCAGGTCCCTGTCTGGGGTAACCACTCTTGCTGCAGTGACGAAGAAGTGTCTTTCGTCTTGCAGGCTCAGCTCCGTTTACGTTCTAGCAGCAGACAATGGTAGACCGCTTGCTGGTTCACCTGGCCGGAGTAACATGCCATAATAACTTCGTTGTATATATATTTCTGAAAAATATGATTAAATTCTTCCCCTTGCTCTTGGTTGTAAGCACATTTGAAGTTCCAATCTTCACTTAGGCAACACTGTTTTTTGAGAACTCGACTTTTAAGTGAGAATCTAGGGATACTCATGAGTTTAGCTGCTGCAGCAAAGAGCATCTTTTCTCTTGGTACAGCATTCAATGACTATTGTACAGCTTGGGAGTCCTATGATCGTTGTAGTGATTTTCTCAAATAATTAGGCGGATTCTTAATACGCACCTGCATAAGACATCACAGCTAACATTAACTTTCTAATACAATAACTTAGTTCATGAAATACTGATGTCTTCTGACCAATTCAGTCGTTTTGAAGCAACGTAGATACGTAACAAAAAACATTTTCTGCCAAAATGGCTACTGGGCTACTTTGCTTCATATGATGATTGGCCGTTATGTACTGCTGGACGCCATTATGTTAAATGTTATCTGAATATGAAATTAATTTATTCTTTGAGTCATCAGTCTTCCGACTCATTACATACGGCCCTCCACGAAGTCTTCTTCTGAACCAACCAAGTTTTTCCTTGACGTCTTAACACATATTGTATCAGCCTGACTCTTCTTCTTCTCACTGTTTACGATATAGTCTTTTCTTCGCCGATTCCACAGAGTACCTCCTCATTTCCTACCACATGTCCACCTAATTTTCAACATTTCTCTGGAGCACCACATTACAAACGCTTCGGTTCTCTTCTGTTCCGGTTTTCCCTTAGTCCATGCTTCACCACCAAAGTATACTATCATCGAAAAGTATATACTCAGAAATTTCTTCCCCAAACCAAGATATACTAAGATCTATGATTGAAACTAGTAGACTTCTTTTGGCCAGGACTGACCTATTTGCCTGTGCTAGTCTCTTTTCCACGTCACAAGTTATTTTGTTTCGAAGGTAGCAGGAGTCCTTAAGTTCGGCTACTAAGGGATCATCAATTTTGATGCTGAACTTTTTGCTCTATTCTCATTTCTGCTACTTCTCATTACATTCGTCTTTCTTAGTGTTAATTTAAATCGGTTTCCAGTACTCATTAGATTGTTCACTACATTCAACAGGTTTTTTATTTTATTTTATTTTATTTACACGTCAAGTTCCGTAGGACCAAATTGAGGAGCAAATCTCCAACGCAAATGCGTCCTTGTCTCTGAGCAAGAAGCATTTACTCTTTAAACAGTCCTGTCCAAGTGCTGAGGTAAGTTATTTGTTTTATTACAAATATTTCAATGAACACTTTGCACTACGGTTTGGATGCCCGCAAGTTAGTGTGTCCTTTGTTTTTGAGGAATAAAACAATAAAATTAAAAATCAAAATCTGAATCAAACATTCAAACGGGAAGCTGAACTAATGATTCACAAAGGTAGAAGTAATAAATTTTACAGTGCTTTAAGGGACAGCAAGGAAAAATGTATGAATAATGAAAACACTGTGGCTTTAGTGTTTGACTTCATGCAAAACCTATACCTACCAGCAACACCAGTTCAAGATATCTTCTGTTTGAGGCAGCTACCCATCAGTGTGATGTAAATTCATAATCTGAAGAAAATCGCATCTCTATGTCTTCCATGAGTGGTAGGAGGGAAAAGATGCAGAAGAAGCTGTATGACATCTTAATGACTGTATTTACCAGTTTGTCCCAAAGGACATATCAGAATTACACTTATTTAGCGACAACTGTGGCGAAAAGAAAGTAATAGCTCTGTTTTGCTCAGCTTTAACCGATATGAATCGTTTTGATGCTTTTATCGACTTGTATCCACTTAAAGGACATTAATTCTTGCGGCGAGATCGGAAGTTTGGGATGATAAAACGCGCTCTTAAGAAAATACACCCTATGAATATTGTGATCTTATTGTTACGTCTTCAAAGACTGGCGCGTCTACTTTGAAAACGGATGAAACAAGTGATATTAAGGATTTAACAAATAGTGGTCTCAATTTTATAAAAATGACATGGTTCTAGTGAGAGAAAGCATCCCTTCGGCGCGTACCAGGTTATTTATTTCAAGAATTTGTCTTCAAAAGAATGGTTCTGTTGTAACAAGAACCTGGATTAGTGGATTGATCGAACACACACTTTTCACCCGTCTCAGTCACGAAGAGATGTTCCATACACATTTCCTACTCAAGCAATTTAACAAAACGATAAAGTTCCTATAAAACTAACATAGAAGATGTGAGGAAAGTTCTACGATATAGCCCTGAAGAATGTATGAACTTTAGTGAACAGATTTTATCCTGGCCACATGTCGACACTTACAGATTTTGCAAATGACAAAGCGCAGCTGTTACGTTTAGTGTAAGCAAAATGTTATCAAGAAAATGCCAAGGCAACTTATCTAAAGTTTTGATCTTGCGTGTATAGCGAACTGAAATAATATTTTTTGAAATCACACGGGAATTCCAAACTGAATCAGGATGCACTGCAAGTATTATGACAGCTAGGCGGGTGAAGAGAAAATTTGGATATCGTGGTCGAGCGGCTGCTCATAAGCCACACATCACACCGGTAAATGCCAAACGGCGCCTCGCTTGGTGTAAGGAGCGTGTTTGGACGATTGAACAATGGAAAAACGTTGTGTGGAGTGATGAATCAAGGTACACAATGTGGCTATCCGATGGCAGGGTGTGGGTATGGCGAATTCCGGGTGAACGTCATGTGACAGCGTGTGTAGTGCCACAGTAAAGTTCAGATGTGGTGGTGTTACGGTGTGGTCCGGTTTTTCATGGAGGGGGCAAGCACCCTTTGTAGATTTGGTGGCACTATCACAGCACAGGCCTACATTGATGTTTTAAGCACCTTCTTGCTTCCCACTGTTGAAGAGCAATTCGTGGATGGCGATTGAATCTTTCAGCAAGATGGAGCGCCTGTTCATAATGCACGGCCTGTTTCGGAGTGGTTACACGACAAACATCCCTATAATGAAATTACAATGAAATGAATACCCCTAGCTGCATACAGGAGTTGATATAAGTCAACGGCGACAGTTGAAAATGTGTGCCTCGACAGGGATTCGAACTCGGGATTTGCTGCTTACATGGCAGACGCTCTATCCATCTGGGCCACCGAGGACACAGAGGATAGTGCGACTGCAGGAAATTATCTCTGGCACGCCTCCCGTGAGACCGTGAGACGCACATTCCCCACTTATTGTCCCGCACTATATTCATAGTGCCCCTGCCGATTATACTCATTATTCGCGGCTTTTTGCCGATTCCAGTAAGAGTTCGGATACTGTATGTGCATCCGCACAGAAGAAGATGGTCAAATGGCCGGTGAGCCTTATATATATATATATGAAGATGATATCTGTTCTTTCGGACATGTCAAAGCTAAGGATGGGCCAACACCCTATTCAGTTCCAGCATTACCGATGGAGGGCGCCACGAACTTGTAAGTCATTTTCAGCCAGGTGTTGGGGTAGTTTTGATCACATAGTGTAAGTAACCAGATTTTGTGTACTTTCATTCACAAAATCATTTCGCTATCGAGCACTTGTCTTTATAACATCTATTTCATTTTATCAGAAAATTAACCAATATTTTTTCTGTGACTGTATATTCCTTAGTTATTGAGCCGGACATTTTGTATCCCGCCTGAGAGGCGGCTCGTGGTTAAGGAACAGGAACAGGTACTAATCTCTCGGTACTGCAGATACAGTCAAAGCACCTTTACTAGCGGATAATATATGCAAACATATTACATGACTTTTTACGTAGGTGCGATGCTGAAGCGAAGTGTCCTGGCTGGCTGCCCCTGATGGAATGGGCTGAAGCAGTCACGGAGCTCGTAGATTTCGACAGCGCCGGCTAGAGGGTACTGTCGTCGGTGTCTCTCGTAGTGCCAACCTAGCAGAGCGGAATTACGTTGTCGCATCGTAGCTGTCGATACCACAGGACAGTTTCTTGTTGTTCCTCAAAATTTGAGTCAAGTGAAAGGTACCTTTCTCCAATGAGACATTCAATTTTGATCAGGGTTAATATTACTTTGGATATTAGTAAATGTAAAGTGAAATACATATCTGCAAAATGCTGAGTTGTTTGAAGTGTCATCTGTAACTCGTGCAGAACCAACGGCATAGATAATTCAAACAATGAAAAATCCGGGATGGAGTAAAGACAGTATTATGGAAACAATAGAATCCTACTCACCAGAGAGAGGAGATGTTGAGTAGCAGATAGGCGTAACAAAGACACTGTGAAACAAGTAAGCTTCTGTGTGTGTGTGTGTGTGTGTGTGTGTGTGTGTGTGTATTTGAGAGAAAGAGAGAGAGAGTGTGTGTGTGAGTATCTGAAGAAGGTCTTTTGGAGGAAACTTACTTGTTTGACAGCCTATCTGTGACTCAACATCTCCGCCATATAGTGAGCAGCGATCTATCCTTTTCATAATACTGGCATAGATAATTCCTGAGACACGCTCTCTTATTCTGAAAGGATAATATCTGTATGTTTGGTTACCTAAAATTTCTCTGTTTATTAATTTGTAGTTATGCAGATAACCGCGAGTACTTCTTGTATAATTGAACCAACGCTGCTCACTATGTCTGCGATGTGAAAATATCAGTTCCGCTTCGAAGCTGTTTATTGTCTGAAACAAGAGCGTTATCAACTTTTCGTACTTCTTCATTTGAGTGTTACAAAAGTTTTGTGCCGGGTTCTGCACTATATTCATCTAGTATTCTCGAAACGAGAAATTGATTGTTCCACCCGTTTTCGTGCGTGCACCCGCGACAGCAATACTTCCTTTTCCGATATTTCGACCGTTAAACTTCTGCCTTATGCATCTACGTAGACACTTCGTAAGACACCGTACAGTGGATGGCTTTGGGGGAGGGGGGATGGAGGGGTACCAAGTACCAAAGTACCACTACCAGTCATTCAATCATTCCCTCCCCTGTTCCATTCGCAAACAGGGAGAGGAAAAAACTGTCTGTATGGCTCCGTATGAAACTTAATTTCTCGAATCTTATCCTCGCGGTCCTTTCGCGCAATGTATGTCAGAGGCAGTAGAATCGTTCGGCAGTCAGCTTCAGATGCTGGGTCTCTAAATTTCCTCAATAGTGTTCCTCGGAAAGAACTTCGCCTTCCCTCCGGCGATTCCCATATGAGTTCCTGAAGCATCCCCGTAACACTTAGGTGTTGTTCGAATCTACCGGTAACAAATCTAGCCCCCAGTCTCTGAACTGCTACGATGTCTTCCTTCAATCCGACCCGGCACGTATAAAATAAATAAAATAAAAAATATTATTTAAATATTAATTTTTCTATCTGTATGATGGTGATTGTGATTGTAATTGTAATTAATATTTGCTTATCTGGAACGTGGACGTTTAATTATTCGGTATCAGACGCTTGACAATGGCTTTCTCGTAAAGGCAATGTTACTCGTAGTTGACCGTGAAATAAAACTGAAATAATCGGACTTCGTAAATAAATCGTTTCCAAAGACTGCTGCGGTAGGTGCGGACTCATAATCTAAATCTCAATACTTCAATAATTTGCCAGCCATGCCAATACGTCGTACAGAGGTGATTGTCTACTAAACATAAAAAGTTACACAGTTAGTTAAATCAGATTTATTCAATGAATAAGCCTACAGTTCTTAATCCTACTTACTTTTATAAATATAAATTCTTTACAGAATCGAGTGCCTAGTCTGGTTGCAACTCGCAGTATGCTTCTATAACATGAAATATGGCGGTGTGCCAGACAATAGAATAAAATACGTGCTTCTCGCACCATTTCTACCAGAGCTCTCCCATTTCTTAATCAAACATAAGAGTAACGTAATTGTGCTTTTGTTTTATCAGCGACACAGCGCTGCAGTTGTGTGCCATAGGCTTTATTTATTTGTCACTGATTATTTATTTAATTAATATTTCGCGTTTCCGAGGAAACTCACGCTCGGCATGCAAATGTGCCTTTATATTGCCCCCTGAATTGCGAGGCGAAAGGACACACCTGCAGGCGAGCAATTCACCTAAAGGCACAAGAAAATCTAAGTTATCTACAACTATTTACATGACTTACATTATACACATTATATACAAAATTTGAATGACGCGGGTGCGCCGTAAAAGTTCTTATGTTGGCAGATAGAGTGCACGCATGCGCAGAAGCGTCTGTGTGACTCCGGCACTGCCGTTATATCGTACAGTTAGATCACGCGGCACAGTATTGCAGTTCATATTGTTCGTGTGCGCGCGTTTCTCAGTCGTTGCACAAAGAAAATATTCAACCAAGATTACATATGAAGACTACATCCTATGACAGGTAACTTAGTTTTAAATTTACAATATTTGTTATAACACAATACAACTTAGATTGTTGAATGTTCTTAGTTACATAGTATTGTTTTGAAATACTTCAAAGAAAAATGTCCGTATGTTTCAGGTGCGTTGACCTATACACATCGTGTCGTTATTACAGTTCATATTCATCTGCTGCACAATAATTTTTTTTTACAGGTTAGTATCGTCGTGGTAAAGTTTTTTTTTTTTTGATCACAGTAACATCGTTGTATAACAACGTGATTAATACATAAGCGTGTCCATTTCCCATTTCCATTATAGTCGTTGTGATGCAGTTCGTTGTGACTAAAGGCATTGCTCATTACAGATCAGACGTGACCCGTCGAGTAATTGGTCCACGTGCAGTTCGTTCTTTTTTTTTTTTTACATTCCGTGGAAGCTTGGTTGCAGAACCTCGGACGGCACATAGCTGGCGTCGATCCTTGGACAGTCCAGGTAAGAGTGTCCGTCACATTTCGAGAACATTTCATTCCCTGAAGTTCCAACCAAAATTCTTCCACTCGTCGTGTTGTTTTCTGGACAGGCACTTTGTGTCCATTTAATCCAGTTAACATCTTGAAGTTAGGTACTGTAGTAATGTCACTAGACGATGCACGAATTATGCCCTTCACATTTTCAGTTTTTTGCTGAATATAGCTCACCTAAATGTTCATAGTTATTAATCAAAGAAATCATTCATCGCGTTTACATAGATACGCTGCATAATGAATGGCATTAACCGTTTCTTTCACATAGGTTTCTGCGTAGTTGCAGAGTTAGTAATGTTCGTTAATGTCCGTGAACAGAGGTTCACTATGCAATGTCTTTTTGGCACTCGTTTTGTTCAAATTTTTACATAGTAACAGTTACATGATACATCAGTTAAAAAAATAAGTAATTATACATACACACGTCACATATTTTCTTAGCATAAACATAATACAGTTGCACATAAACATGGTTGCATCATCATTACATAGCTATAGGTTATTACATTGTGTCACGTGATGTCATCTGAAATTAAGATAGGTTAGACACAACATTCATTACATCAGTAGGCAAGACCAGGCGTTTTCACTACTCAATAATATTCAAAATAGTAAGAGAGAGAAAATGTTCGATTCCTCGCGTTTTGTGCGTGTGTGTAGAGTGTCTGTGTGGCCTTGACTACTGATAGATGCTTTTCGTGTTGAGAGATGTGCGTCTAATCTATTTCTCAAAGTAAAAGATCGCGTCACAGATGACGTCTGTCGGTTCGTCAGGTGTCATACCAAGTCAGTGGTACCTACAATAACAAATGTTCCGTGAAAAATTAATATATCATTCACTGCTACGTAATCATAAATTTTATTTTGATATTCCGTCTTCCAGGTGGTGGCGCGCGCTAAAAGAAGAGTTCTTCTGCCTTCAACTGCGACTCTGGAACCGCTGAAATGAAAATTTCTACACTACTTATTATCTGTGTTGTAACAACAGAGTTTTTCAAGTTGCTTAGCAATATTTTGATGGGTATGACTTTGACATTATTCAGCATGAAATGCTCTAAGATCTCGGTGTGCGTATAGCCCAATAATTTTGTTAGTTCTACGATGTTGTAACAGATACACACCAGGATGCGGTATGTTAACAATTATATAAGGTCCTTCATATAGCAGACGCCACTTAGCGTTGCGTCGTTTGAGTGCTACAGATTTATGATGAGTACGAAGTAGTACAAGCATTCCTACCTCGAATTTTTGTTTTCTTTTTATTATGTTTCTGTGATGTTTGTTTCGTATCTGTGCGTGATGTGTCAGCGTAGTCAATACTTCTTTTATTTTTTGTTCAGGTGTGATTTCCTTGTCTGACAACTTAGGTAATGGTTCTATCCACTGATCGTTCTGTTTGCAATTGAACATGATCTCGTTAGGTGTGTAATTTGTATCATAAATATTTAAGTTATTGTGTACGTCTTCGAAAAGACTTAGGTAGGACACCCAATTAGTATGTTTTGATGAAATATAGGTCCTCATGAATCGATTTAATTCTAGGAAAAGTCTCTCAGTCGCGTTACATTGTGGACTAAACCTCGAAATAAATATACTTTTAATGTTATTGTCCTTCAAGAAATTTCTCCATTTGTACCCAGAGTAGTATGCTGCATTATCTGACAGAATTGCTTTAGGTTTTCCCACGTGCGTCAGGTAATCACTTGAGAATCTTCGTATTATAGCACTTGCAGTGGCGGATTTTAAAGCATAAAGTTTGACATGTTTAGAAAATATATCGTAAAAAGCTAAGATATATTTGACGCCTCCAGAGCTTGCTGGATGCGGTCCACTGATGTCAGTACACAGAATTTCCAGGGGTTTACTAGGTAAAATAGAATGTAAATCTGTTTTTGTGGATAAATTCTGAGGTTTTGATTTTTGACATATGACACATGTTTTCAGTTCCCTGTAAATTTTTCTTCTCATATTGCTAAAATAACAGTATGTGCTGAGCTTTGCCAAACACTTTTTCGTCCCATAATGACCCCAAACTAAGTGTGTGTGCTAAATTAGATTACGTACAGACTCTTTGGGAATGCATACACACCAGTTAGTAGCATTTGGATGTCGGCGGTAAAATAACACATCATTGTGTAACTTGTAATACTTAGTCGAAGGATGATTATGTTTTTCTACCAGTAATGTTATTATCTTATACCAGTGAGGGTCAGATTTTTGTAATTTAGCCATGTTTCTGCACATATCAATATAATATTGGTGATACTGCTTGTCTTGCATTAAGAGAATCCTGTAGTCATTTATATTTTCTAAGTCACTGTTGGTATCATTCATACCTTGTGGAAGTCTAGACAAAGCGTCTGCAATGGTGTTGTCCTTACCTTTTATGTACTTAATTTCAAAAGAGTAGTTCTGAAGTGTAACTGCCCATCGTGATAGTCTAGGATGTACAAGTTTACAAGTCAGATTTAATTGCGTCATTTTGTGTACGCCCCCTGAATTGCGAGGCGAAAGGACACACCTGCAGGCGAGCAATTCACCTAAAGGCACAAGAAAATCTAAGTTATCTACAACTATTTACATGACTTACATTATACACATTATATACAAAATTTGAATGACGCGGGTGCGCCGTAAAAGTTCTTATGTTGGCAGATAGAGTGCACGCATGCGCAGAAGCGTCTGTGTGACTCCGGCACTGCCGTTATATCGTACAGTTAGATCACGCGGCACAGTATTGCAGTTCATATTGTTCGTGTGCGCGCGTTTCTCAGTCGTTGCACAAAGAAAATATTCAACCAAGATTACATATGAAGACTACATTCTATGACAGGTAACTTAGTTTTAAATTTACAATATTTGTTATAACACAATACAACTTAGATTGTTGAATGTTCTTAGTTACATAGTATTGTTTTGAAATACTTCAAAGAAAAATGTCCGTATGTTTCAGGTGCGTTGACCTATACACATCGTGTCGTTATTACAGTTCATATTCATCTGCTGCACAATAATTTTTTTTTACAGGTTAGTATCGTCGTGGTAAAGTTTTTTTTTTTTTTTGATCACAGTAACATCGTTGTATAACAACGTGATTAATACATAAGCGTGTCCATTTCCCATTTCCATTATAGTCGTTGTGATGCAGTTCGTTGTGACTAAAGGCATTGCTCATTACAGATCAGACGTGACCCGTCGAGTAATTGGTCCACGTGCAGTTCGTTCTTTTTTTTTTTTTACATTCCGTGGAAGCTTGGTTGCAGAACCTCGGACGGCACATAGCTGGCGTCGATCCTTGGACAGTCCAGGTAAGAGTGTCCGTCACATTTCGAGAACATTTCATTCCCTGAAGTTCCAACCAAAATTCTTCCACTCGTCGTGTTGTTTTCTGGACAGGCACTTTGTGTCCATTTAATCCAGTTAACATCTTGAAGTTAGGTACTGTAGTAATGTCACTAGACGATGCACGAATTATGCCCTTCACATTTTCAGTTTTTTTTTTGCTGAATATAGCTCACCTAAATGTTCGTAGTTATTAATCAAAGAAATCATTCATCGCCTTTACATAGATACGGTGCATAATGAATGGCATTAACCGTTTCTTTCACATAGGTTTCTGCGTAGTTGCAGAGTTAGTAATGTTCGTTAATGTCCGTGAACAGAGGTTCACTATGCAATGTCTTTTTGGCACTCGTTTTGTTCAAATTTTTACATAGTAACAGTTACATGATACATCAGTTAAAAAAATAAGTAATTATACATACACACATCACATATTTTCTTAGCATAAACATAATACAGTTGCACATAAACATGTTTGCATCATCATTACATAGCTATAGGTTATTACATTGTGTCATGTGATGTCATCTGAAATTAAGATAGGTTAGACACAACATTCATTACATCAGTAGGCAAGACCAGGCGTTTTCACTACTCAATAATATTCAAAATAGTAAGAGAGAGAAAATGTTCGATTCCTTGCGTTTTGTGCGTGTGTGTAGAGTGTCTGTGTGGCCTTGACTACTGATAGATGCTTTTCGTGTTGAGAGATGTGCGTCTAATCTATTTCTCAAAGTAAAAGATCGCGTCACAGATGACGTCTGTCGGTTCGTCAGGTGTCATACCAAGTCAGTGGTACCTACAATAACAAATGTTCCGTGAAAAATTAATATATCATTCACTGCTACGTAATCATAAATTTTATTTTGATATTCCGTCTTCCAGGTGGTGGCGCGCGCTGAAAGAAGAGTTCTTCTGCCTTCAACTGCGACTCTGGAACCGCTGAAATGAAAATTTCTACACTACTTATTATCTGTGTTGTAACAACAGAGTTTTTCAAGTTGCTTAGCAATATTTTGATGGGTATGACTTTGACATTATTCAGCATGAAATGCTCTAAGATCTCGGTGTGCGTATAGCCCAATAATTTTGTTAGTTCTACGATGTTGTAACAGATACACACCAGGATGCGGTATGTTAACAATTATATAAGGTCCTTCATATAGCAGACGCCACTTAGCGTTGCGTCGTTTGAGTGCTACAGATTTATGATGAGTACGAAGTAGTACAAGCATTCCTACGTCGAATTTTTGTTTTCTTTTTATTATGTTTCTGTGATGTTTGTTTCGTATCTGTGCGTGATGTGTCAGCGTAGTCAATACTTCTTTTATTTTTTGTTCAGGTGTGATTTCCTTGTCTGACAACTTAGGTAATGGTTCTATCCACTGATCGTTCTGTTTGCAATTGAACATGATCTCGTTAGGTGTGTAATTTGTATCATAAATATTTAAGTTATTGTGTACGTCTTCGAAAAGACTTAGGTAGGACACCCAATTAGTATGTTTTGATGAAATATAGGTCCTCATGAATCGATTTAATTCTAGGAAAAGTCTCTCAGTCGCGTTACATTGTGGACTAAACCTCGAAATAAATATACTTTTAATGTTATTGTCCTTCAAGAAATTTCTCCATTTGTACCCAGAGTAGTATGCTGCATTATCTGACAGAATTGCTTTAGGTTTTCCCACGTGCGTCAGGTAATCACTTGAGAATCTTCGTATTATAGCACTTGCAGTGGCGGATTTTAAAGCATAAAGTTTGACATGTTTAGAAAATATATCGTAAAAAGCTAAGATATATTTGACGCCTCCAGAGCTTGCTGGATGCGGTCCACTGATGTCAGTACACAGAATTTCCAGGGGTTTACTAGGTAAAATAGAATGTAAATCTGTTTTTGTGGATAAATTCTGAGGTTTTGATTTTTGACATATGACACATGTTTTCAGTTCCCTGTAAATTTTTCTTCTCATATTGCTAAAATAACAGTATGTGCTGAGCTTTGCCAAACACTTTTTCGTCCCATAATGACCCCAAACTAAGTGTGTGTGCTAAATTAGATTACGTACAGACTCTTTGGGAATGCATACACACCAGTTAGTAGCATTTGGATGTCGGCGGTAAAATAACACATCATTGTGTAACTTGTAATACTTAGTCGAAGGATGATTATGTTTTTCTACCAGTAATGTTATTATCTTATACCAGTGAGGGTCAGATTTTTGTAATTTAGCCATGTTTCTGCACATATCAATATAATATTGGTGATACTGCTTGTCTTGCATTAAGAGAATCCTGTAGTCATTTATATTTTCTAAGTCACTGTTGGTATCATTCATACCTTGTGGAAGTCTAGACAAAGCGTCTGCAATGGTGTTGTCCTTACCTTTTATGTACTTAATTTCAAAAGAGTAGTTCTGAAGTGTAACTGCCCATCGTGATAGTCTAGGATGTACAAGTTTACAAGTCAGATTTAATTGCGTCATTTTGTGTACGCCCCCTGAATTGCGAGGCGAAAGGACACACCTGCAGGCGAGCAATTCACCTAAAGGCACAAGAAAATCTAAGTTATCTACAACTATTTACATGACTTACATTATACACATTATATACAAAATTTGAATGACGCGGGTGCGCCGTAAAAGTTCTTATGTTGGCAGATAGAGTGCACGCATGCGCAGAAGCGTCTGTGTGACTCCGGCACTGCCGTTATATCGTACAGTTAGATCACGCGGCACAGTATTGCAGTTCATATTGTTCGTGTGCGCGCGTTTCTCAGTCGTTGCACAAAGAAAATATTCAACCAAGATTACATATGAAGACTACATTCTATGACAGGTAACTTAGTTTTAAATTTACAATATTTGTTATAACACAATACAACTTAGATTGTTGAATGTTCTTAGTTACATAGTATTGTTTTGAAATACTTCAAAGAAAAATGTCCGTATGTTTCAGGTGCGTTGACCTATACACATCGTGTCGTTATTACAGTTCATATTCATCTGCTGCACAATAATTTTTTTTTACAGGTTAGTATCGTCGTGGTAAAGTTTTTTTTTTTTTTTGATCACAGTAACATCGTTGTATAACAACGTGATTAATACATAAGCGTGTCCATTTCCCATTTCCATTATAGTCGTTGTGATGCAGTTCGTTGTGACTAAAGGCATTGCTCATTACAGATCAGACGTGACCCGTCGAGTAATTGGTCCACGTGCAGTTCGTTCTTTTTTTTTTCTTTACATTCCGTGGAAGCTTGGTTGCAGAACCTCGGACGGCACATAGCTGGCGTCGATCCTTGGACAGTCCAGGTAAGAGTGTCCGTCACATTTCGAGAACATTTCATTCCCTGAAGTTCCAACCAAAATTCTTCCACTCGTCGTGTTGTTTTCTGGACAGGCACTTTGTGTCCATTTAATCCAGTTAACATCTTGAAGTTAGGTACTGTAGTAATGTCACTAGACGATGCACGAATTATGCCCTTCACATTTTCAGTTTTTTTTTTGCTGAATATAGCTCACCTAAATGTTCGTAGTTATTAATCAAAGAAATCATTCATCGCCTTTACATAGATACGGTGCATAATGAATGGCATTAACCGTTTCTTTCACATAGGTTTCTGCGTAGTTGCAGAGTTAGTAATGTTCGTTAATGTCCGTGAACAGAGGTTCACTATGCAATGTCTTTTTGGCACTCGTTTTGTTCAAATTTTTACATAGTAACAGTTACATGATACATCAGTTAAAAAAATAAGTAATTATACATACACACATCACATATTTTCTTAGCATAAACATAATACAGTTGCACATAAACATGTTTGCATCATCATTACATAGCTATAGGTTATTACATTGTGTCATGTGATGTCATCTGAAATTAAGATAGGTTAGACACAACATTCATTACATCAGTAGGCAAGACCAGGCGTTTTCACTACTCAATAATATTCAAAATAGTAAGAGAGAGAAAATGTTCGATTCCTTGCGTTTTGTGCGTGTGTGTAGAGTGTCTGTGTGGCCTTGACTACTGATAGATGCTTTTCGTGTTGAGAGATGTGCGTCTAATCTATTTCTCAAAGTAAAAGATCGCGTCACAGATGACGTCTGTCGGTTCGTCAGGTGTCATACCAAGTCAGTGGTACCTACAATAACAAATGTTCCGTGAAAAATTAATATATCATTCACTGCTACGTAATCATAAATTTTATTTTGATATTCCGTCTTCCAGGTGGTGGCGCGCGCTGAAAGAAGAGTTCTTCTGCCTTCAACTGCGACTCTGGAACCGCTGAAATGAAAATTTCTACACTACTTATTATCTGTGTTGTAACAACAGAGTTTTTCAAGTTGCTTAGCAATATTTTGATGGGTATGACTTTGACATTATTCAGCATGAAATGCTCTAAGATCTCGGTGTGCGTATAGCCCAATAATTTTGTTAGTTCTACGATGTTGTAACAGATACACACCAGGATGCGGTATGTTAACAATTATATAAGGTCCTTCATATAGCAGACGCCACTTAGCGTTGCGTCGTTTGAGTGCTACAGATTTATGATGAGTACGAAGTAGTACAAGCATTCCTACGTCGAATTTTTGTTTTCTTTTTATTATGTTTCTGTGATGTTTGTTTCGTATCTGTGCGTGATGTGTCAGCGTAGTCAATACTTCTTTTATTTTTTGTTCAGGTGTGATTTCCTTGTCTGACAACTTAGGTAATGGTTCTATCCACTGATCGTTCTGTTTGCAATTGAACATGATCTCGTTAGGTGTGTAATTTGTATCATAAATATTTAAGTTATTGTGTACGTCTTCGAAAAGACTTAGGTAGGACACCCAATTAGTATGTTTTGATGAAATATAGGTCCTCATGAATCGATTTAATTCTAGGAAAAGTCTCTCAGTCGCGTTACATTGTGGACTAAACCTCGAAATAAATATACTTTTAATGTTATTGTCCTTCAAGAAATTTCTCCATTTGTACCCAGAGTAGTATGCTGCATTATCTGACAGAATTGCTTTAGGTTTTCCCACGTGCGTCAGGTAATCACTTGAGAATCTTCGTATTATAGCACTTGCAGTGGCGGATTTTAAAGCATAAAGTTTGACATGTTTAGAAAATATATCGTAAAAAGCTAAGATATATTTGACGCCTCCAGAGCTTGCTGGATGCGGTCCACTGATGTCAGTACACAGAATTTCCAGGGGTTTACTAGGTAAAATAGAATGTAAATCTGTTTTTGTGGATAAATTCTGAGGTTTTGATTTTTGACATATGACACATGTTTTCAGTTCCCTGTAAATTTTTCTTCTCATATTGCTAAAATAACAGTATGTGCTGAGCTTTGCCAAACACTTTTTCGTCCCATAATGACCCCAAACTAAGTGTGTGTGCTAAATTAGATTACGTACAGACTCTTTGGGAATGCATACACACCAGTTAGTAGCATTTGGATGTCGGCGGTAAAATAACACATCATTGTGTAACTTGTAATACTTAGTCGAAGGATGATTATGTTTTTCTACCAGTAATGTTATTATCTTATACCAGTGAGGGTCAGATTTTTGTAATTTAGCCATGTTTCTGCACATATCAATATAATATTGGTGATACTGCTTGTCTTGCATTAAGAGAATCCTGTAGTCATTTATATTTTCTAAGTCACTGTTGGTATCATTCATACCTTGTGGAAGTCTAGACAAAGCGTCTGCAATGGTGTTGTCCTTACCTTTTATGTACTTAATTTCAAAAGAGTAGTTCTGAAGTGTAACTGCCCATCGTGATAGTCTAGGATGTACAAGTTTACAAGTCAGATTTAATTGCGTCATTTTGTGTACGCCCCCTGAATTGCGAGGCGAAAGGACACACCTGCAGGCGAGCAATTCACCTAAAGGCACAAGAAAATCTAAGTTATCTACAACTATTTACATGACTTACATTATACACATTATATACAAAATTTGAATGACGCGGGTGCGCCGTAAAAGTTCTTATGTTGGCAGATAGAGTGCACGCATGCGCAGAAGCGTCTGTGTGACTCCGGCACTGCCGTTATATCGTACAGTTAGATCACGCGGCACAGTATTGCAGTTCATATTGTTCGTGTGCGCGCGTTTCTCAGTCGTTGCACAAAGAAAATATTCAACCAAGATTACATATGAAGACTACATTCTATGACAGGTAACTTAGTTTTAAATTTACAATATTTGTTATAACACAATACAACTTAGATTGTTGAATGTTCTTAGTTACATAGTATTGTTTTGAAATACTTCAAAGAAAAATGTCCGTATGTTTCAGGTGCGTTGACCTATACACATCGTGTCGTTATTACAGTTCATATTCATCTGCTGCACAATAATTTTTTTTTACAGGTTAGTATCGTCGTGGTAAAGTTTTTTTTTTTTTTTTGATCACAGTAACATCGTTGTATAACAACGTGATTAATACATAAGCGTGTCCATTTCCCATTTCCATTATAGTCGTTGTGATGCAGTTTGTTGTGACTAAAGGCATTGCTCATTACAGATCAGACGTGACCCGTCGAGTAATTGGTCCACGTGCAGTTCGTTCTTTTTTTTTTTTTTACATTCCGTGGAAGCTTGGTTGCAGAACCTCGGACGGCACATAGCTGGCGTCGATCCTTGGACAGTCCAGGTAAGAGTGTCCGTCACATTTCGAGAACATTTCATTCCCTGAAGTTCCAACCAAAATTCTTCCACTCGTCGTGTTGTTTTCTGGACAGGCACTTTGTGTCCATTTAATCCAGTTAACATCTTGAAGTTAGGTACTGTAGTAATGTCACTAGACGATGCACGAATTATGCCCTTCACATTTTCAGTTTTTTTTTTTGCTGAATATAGCTCACCTAAATGTTCGTAGTTATTAATCAAAGAAATCATTCATCGCCTT
This sequence comes from Schistocerca cancellata, assembly GCF_023864275.1. Classification (NCBI taxonomy): domain Eukaryota; kingdom Metazoa; phylum Arthropoda; class Insecta; order Orthoptera; family Acrididae; genus Schistocerca; species Schistocerca cancellata. Next base: position 281,481,507 of record NC_064631.1, on the reverse strand, counting down.
TACATAGATACGGTGCATAATGAATGGCATTAACCGTTTCTTTCACATAGGTTTCTGCGTAGTTGCAGAGTTAGTAATGTTCGTTAATGTCCGTGAACAGAGGTTCACTATGCAATGTCTTTTTGGCACTCGTTTTGTTCAAATTTTTACATAGTAACAGTTACATGATACATCAGTTAAAAAAATAAGTAATTATACATACACACGTCACATATTTTCTTAGCATAAACATAATACAGTTGCACATAAACATGTTTGCATCATCATTACATAGCTATAGGTTATTACATTGTGTCATGTGATGTCATCTGAAATTAAGATAGGTTAGACACAACATTCATTACATCAGTAGGCAAGACCAGGCGTTTTCACTACTCAATAATATTCAAAATAGTAAGAGAGAGAAAATGTTCGATTCCTCGCGTTTTGTGCGTGTGTGTAGAGTGTCTGTGTGGCCTTGACTACTGATAGATGCTTTTCGTGTTGAGAGATGTGCGTCTAATCTATTTCTCAAAGTAAAAGATCGCTTCACAGATGACGTCTGTCGGTTCGTCAGGTGTCATACCAAGTCAGTGGTACCTACAATAACAAATGTTCCGTGAAAAATTAATATATCATTCACTGCTACGTAATCATAAATTTTATTTTGATATTCCGTCTTCCAGGTGGTGGCGCGCGCTGAAAGAAGAGTTCTTCTGCCTTCAACTGCGACTCTGGAACCGCTGAAATGAAAATTTCTACACTACTTATTATCTGTGTTGTAACAACAGAGTTTTTCGAGTTGCTTAGCAATATTTTGATGGGTATGATTTTGACATTATTCAGCATGAAATGCTCTAAGATCTCGGTGTGCGTATTTTTCTAAAATTCTTTGAAGTGCGCCAACGTGTTCCTTCCAAGACTGTGTAGCTATCAGTATATCATCTACATAGTGTGTGACCGTCTCAACTAAAACGTCGCCAAGCACGGTATCCAGGGCTGTAATGAATACCCCAGAGCAGACATTCAGTCCGAAAGGTAGAACACAAAACTGATAGGTTCGCCCCCCGAACATTGTAGCGTTGCTCTTGGGGAACGAAAATAAAAAGAACTGTTACTTTTTTTTTTAAATGTCGAAAAAGTGAATATTTTGGTGGGCCACTTGGCAACAGAATCAGGGATTGATTACACTATTATAATAACATACGTTGAGCATTAAATACCTGAATAAGAGCAGCATATATATATATATATATATATATATATATATATATATATATATATATATATTTGAGATCGTTCGGAAGAAACATTATCATTTCTCTGCATTTTTATAGTCGCGATGTAGTCATACCCGGATCAACACTAAGGGACCAGAAGATTTATAGACTTTAAAAGAAATGCAACACTACACAATTAAAAAAAAAAAAGGAGTTGGTCCAGAAATAATAGGAAAACGATAATGTTCCTTCTGCCTCATGCTGCATTCGGCCCATCAGCGTGATCGTATTTCTGGTGATGAAGTAACACAAAAATAATTATCATACAGGTAAATAAGGAGATGGAATCATCAAGGTTAATTTACGAAAATAAGCACACTTATCTATAACACACGTTTTTTAATGCTACATACCTTTTTATATTAAATTACAATAGATGACCATTGTGGTTAGATACTTTATACATAACAGTCAAAATGTCCTCTTGACTCTGTCTGTTCGATATCAGTTACAAGAAACTACATGTTTTCTGATTGGAAAAAATAACAATTAGCATATTCACTCAATACTTTCACTTAGAATATAAAATACAGTTGCGGAACGCAGCAAGTCCGCGTCCGCCTCTCATGGAATACAAACAGTAAAAGGTGAGGCGCCAAAAACCTCATTTGTCTTGAAACAACAGAATTCTTTTTTACACCATTAATCGATACATGTACATAGAGATTTACTGGCACCGCGCAAGAACGGCAAAGATACAGAATAATAGATTCTATCACTGCTATGCGATGGTTCATTTCTTTTACTTTACAATTGTTCGATAACTTTAGGCCATCAGGCGTTTACTATTGAGCGTATATTAATGTTTGTGAGGCGAAAATTACTAATATTACACTGCCTCCCATGAGGAGGGAAGGAATACCGAAGGTATTACTTTCATCCTCATGCCCATTGAAATATTTGTAATTTTCGGGTGTAACATACAGGTTATTAAAAATTTCATTTTACATTCATTTCATAATAAAATAATTAACGCTTCAATTTGTAATTACTGACGATGGATCATTATGAATTTGTTCTGTGTGTCTATCAGTGTTTGCATGGATTCAGTCTTTCTTGATGATTCTTAAAATTAAGGCTATAAGTACACATATTTACAAACTTTATAAGGAAATAGAGTCACACTTCATTTTTCAACGTTGCAAAAGTAATTTGACTATCACAACTGGTACACAACTTTCTGTTTTGACTGTATTCATTTTATTGTCATCGTCTTGTCGATTGACTGCCTTGTCCGTTGTCGCACTTAATTATACATTTATTTTCGTCGCACATACACTATTTATGATAGACTTGGATTGTAGAGCGGCCACTGGTGATGGCTTCGACAAGGAAGTCCATATCTTTCACTTCCAGGGCTCGAGTGTGGCTCTCCGAATTATTTCACATATGAAACAGATAAAATGTCTTATATTAGAATAGCTTACAAAACTAATTTTATATACATATGGGATGGGATTTAGGAAGGATCGGATCCTTTGACGTATTTTCGTGTGCTTATTTTCATTCGTATCGTGACCTTTCGTTAAAGTTTACATTTCAACAGTGTTCAGATGTGACCTTGTGACTTATCTCTGTGTACAATCAGTCATTATACTAATTACGCTAACTTCTCTATCTTAGAGTCTCTCAGAAGGTTTATGATACATACAAAATGCTTTCAGTACTGGGTGTGAATGTTTTTGCTACAGAATGTAGCGCACAGCAACTGTGTTGGCGGTTGAACGTTTACATTATTTCGTCACGTGGTGGCTGTCCGCCTCCACTGTTGCGAGCAATCTTGAAATTCAGTCTGTGCGCGCGCACTTGACCGGAGCTTTCTTGCAGAGCGTTGATTTCACGCTTGAGGTGCCGTGCGTCGCTTTTGTTCGGCGGATCGTGGCTTTGTGCTTTTTAGATTGCTGGAGGGAGCTTCTGCCACCGAAACTGCCTCATATCACTTCCTGTCCACTATCCAGTTACGGATTCACAGGTAAGTGGTAGCTACCGCTGCAACTGCACGTGTGGAATGACACTGATTATTACACACTGCACACATCAATGAATTTTTTACACATATGGTGCAGTAGAATACTGCCACTGAAAATCGTCGAACTTTAAAACTTCACTTGCACTGTGGTGAGCGTCTGCGTGAACGGTGTATTAAAAGAAATTCTCGCTTCATAACATCACACGGTGTTTACAAGTTGATTTACATACTAATATTTACAAGAGTTCATTTAAATCGAGAATTAATCTAATTGACCACTTTGAATCAGAACAATTGTTTCTTAATTAGTCTTTTTTTTTTTTTATTTATGCCTACGGTCACAGGTAGGCTATTATAAGTCCTTTTTCTTTGACCAAATCCATTCCAATCTCCTTTACAAATTAATTTCATTCATAGTAATCTTTATCACGCTTGCTTATTCATTTTGTAGGCCCAATGCATTTTTTTTTTTAAATTGCTCGTTTTATTTAGTGACTTGTGAGGGGAGCTTCATTTATGTCAAAGTTTCTCTCGAATGTGCTTGTCTTTAAAGAAAGTTCGAGGACAGATTTGAAAATAGCAATTCCGCCTCGGGATTTCGTGTAGAAATACAAACAGTCGTAAAAGAAAAGTGGGCAAAGCGGGCCTACTCACAGATCGTCGACAGAATTTAAATTACTGCTCAACCTGGTCGAAAGTTTAATTTACATTGCGCATTACAAAAGCAATATGCGCGTCGCGAACCTACTCATTTTTATATGTAGTGCCTCACTTCCTAAGCACACGTGCATCTTTACAAGTTGATCCTGAGGAGTGGATAGGATCAAGGATCTTAAAGGATTTGCACTTAGGAAAGGGATTCAATAATCACATAATCACAGAGAAAACAATAAATATTGCAGTGCGCACTTAAAATAAAATCTATCACTTCAAGCATGTATATCTAATATGTATCTTACTGCAGCTTGCTTACTACTCTTTGCTCATTTCTTAGACTAAGTCAAGTTTATGCATTACGCACTTGGGTATTAATTATCATTTGTATATATAAGCCTCTCACTAGAGTGTTGTTGTTTGCTGCTGTCGCGACCTGTGAAGCTTGGGCGAGATCCTTATTCTATTTGCTGCTAGCTTGTGAATTTGCAGTATCGCTAATGCTCAATAGTACCGTGAAGTTGGCATAATAAACCATGCTACTCATATGTTCTTTTACTCAGCTTGTTTATAGTCTGGACTCATCTTACTTTGCGTTATATAATAAACTTCCTTTTTATTCCATCACGCTTGTACTTAAGGTTAACGTCAGGCCTTTTTTAGAACAATTGCACTGCGTTATCAATCTGTTCATGCTTAATCCTAGGTATCTGTTTACTTCAAAGAGATGTTATTTCATCGCTGGCACAGCACTGTGCTGGAAGTTACAAGTTAAATCTACCGACTGTTTTGCGTTTAAATCTACCGACTGTTTTGCGCTAACAGGTGGTGCCTTATTTACGTCACATTTGAAAATAGGGAATAACCTCATGGAATCGAATCTTTTCTCACAACTTTCCTCTTTTGTCTGGACGTTTAAGTATTTCCTTTTAAAACAGGTCATTAACTTGTCCTCGATTAAATTTCACTTACTAATACTAAGCACATAGAATCATCATTTTCATATTACTATTTAGTGAGAGAAGTGCATTATTCGCTCCTTCCTGCTCATTCTCAAATTATTATGTACCGAGAGAAGTGCATAATTCGCTCCTTCCTCTTTCCTCATTTTAGTACCTCGGGGCTAATTAATACCTCTCGAGTACATCATTTTTCTTACATACTAACTTATAACTAAAATTGAAAATCGCCTCTAGGACATGTCCTCCTGTTTACATAAAGATTATTCACGTTAATACTTGTCTACAACTTATTCTGTATTTTATTTTCCAGACACGTTGTTTTGATACATAAGGTTTCCTTTTAGCACCGGTTAACGTCCGTAGTCAGTTCAGTTCAGTTCAATTCTTGTTACTCATTGGTTAATCCTGATCTCCAATACCTTAGAATTTTCATACAGCTTAAATTAACTTAATTCCTGGCGTTATAAAATTTTCTTAAATCATGATGGTGGAACAATCCTTTGATTTTATTCGTGGCAGGGTCAGATAACAAATAGCTACCAATGTGTGGTTTCCTCATTATCACAAAGGGACCTTCATAAATATGTTGCCACTTACGATTCTTCTTTAACAACAGGGATGGTTTAAAGTGAGTCCTGACTAATACCTTTTCTCCTTCTTTGAAATCTATAACTCTGTTTACCTTCTTATCAAATGCCTTTTTTCGGAGGTTAGCATACGTTGTCAATGATATGAGAGCTTGCCTGATTTTTGCGTCTAGGTCCAATTCGTTGTCTTGTAACTTTGGAAGGGGGTCTATCCATTCATTCCTTTCTTTTGATCTTGACATTAACTCATGTGGCGTGAATCCGGTCGACAGATGAGGAAGGTGGTTTACAATCTGTTCGAAAGGTGTTACGAAGTCTACCCACTTAGATTGCTTATTCGGAATGTACGTCCTTATAAATCTGTTAAATTCTTTGAAGATTCTTTCTGTCGGATTCGATTGCGGTCGAAACAGGGATATCAAAATTTGTTTGATTCCATGGCGAGCAAGAAATGCACGCCACGGGCGTGATGTGAAATTTGAAGCATTATCAGACAAGATTGATTCTGGAACCCCGAATCGTGGGAAATAGTCATTTTCCATGCGACGAATTATTGGATTTGCACAAGAAGATTTTACTGCGTACAGTCTTATGTGCTTAGAAAAATTATCCAGGATTGCTACTAAGTATTTAGCGCCTCCCCTACCGGTGGGTAGTGGACCTGCCAAATCAATACTAAGAAGCTGGTTTGGCCTTTCAGCAATTATTGGATTTAGTGGGATTGAAGTGGAAACGTTTAAGGATTTTGCCTTTTGACAGATGACACAGTTTCTCAATAATTTATGGATTCTCTGGTGTAGATTCGGAACATAACAGTAAGTCGAGATTTTCCTTTTACATTTTTCTGGTCCGTAGTGACCCCATGAAGTGTGAGTGTACCACAGAAGATGTTCAATGAAATTTCGAGGGATGCAAACACACCACCTCTCAGATGACTCAGACGTCTTATGAAATAGCACTTGGTTATGAACTTTATAAAACTTGGACAACTTGTGGGCTGGATTTTCGTGAAGAATTTGTATAACCTTTTTCCACTTTGGATCTGTATTTTGAAGAATCTGAATCTGCCTACATAACTGAAGAAAATACTTTCTGTGAATTGGATCTTTCATTAACAAAACTTTATAATTAGACATTTGTTCCACCAGTTCGCTGGTTTCTGGTAAGCCCTCAGGTGAGCGAGAAAGTGCGTCTGCTATAACATTGTCTTTACCTTTAATATATACAATGTCAAAGTCATATTCCTGCAGGAATAAGCACCATCGAGTAAGACGAGGGTGTTGCAACTTGCATGTAAGGAGGAATGATAAGGCTTGATGGTCTGAATAGACTTTAATTTTTCTTCCATAGATATAATAGTTAAATCGCCTAAAAGCCCATATTACGGCAAGTGCCTCCAACTCCGTAACCGAATAAGACTTCTCACACTCTGATAACACTCGACTCGCAAAGCTAATCACTTGGATTTGCTCGTGTCCATTTACTAATTGAATCTGAAAAAGACAAGCGCCGATACCCACAAAGGAAGCGTCTGCAGTAATACAAAATTCCTTATCCATCTGAGGATGATGGAGAATGTTACTGTTAACCAGACTGTCTTTAATTTTCTTAAATCCGTCTTGGCATTCCGGCGTCCAATTCCAATGTGAATTCTTTTTTAAAAGGTTGTGAAGAGCGGGATTGTTCAGTACCTGATTGGGAACAAAACGTCTGAAAAATGACGTAAGACCGATAAATCCTCTCAGTTGCCTTTTTGTAACAGGGGTTGGAAAGTTTTTTATAGCAGACAATTTTTCCGGGTCGGGTTTAATTCCTTCAGGGGTGATGATGTGTCCTAAAAATTTAATTTCACTTTTTCCAAACTTGGATTTCTTAAGATTTGCTGTAACACCATACTCTCTGAATCGTTGAAATATCTTCTGCAGAAGGGCCACATGATCTTCCCAATTTCTCGATGCTACAAGAACGTCATCCACATAGACTGTTACCTCGTCTAAAAGTTCAGGACCCAGTACATAGTCAAGGGCAGAAATAAAAATTCCGGAACTCACATTTAGTCCAAACGGTACAACTTTGAAATGGTAAGATCTACCTGCAAATATAAACGCAGTGTACTTCCTAGACTCCTGCGCAAGTTTTACTTGCCAGTAACTGCTTTTCAAATCAAGGGTGCTCAAATACTTAACTTCGTGAAATTTCTGCAGATGCTCTTCAAGAGCCTCTGGTCTCGTTCTTATGGGTACTATAATTTTATTGATTAATCTTGCATCTAGGACTAGCCTTACGCTACCATCTGATTTTAGTACAGACAATAAAGGACTCGAATAAGGTGAATGAGATACTTCTATCACATTCCAGCGTAACATTTTCCTGATCTCGCACTTGACAGCTTCTCGTCTCGCATATGGAATGGAATAGCTTGTTCTACAGTAGGTTGAATGGGGCAGGACATCCATTCGATATTCAAAGCCTTTTATTAGTCCAGGTTTCTTAGAAAATACTTGAACGTAATCTGTTAACAAATTGTAAAGCTCATTCTTCTGTTGTTTGGATAATTCAGTGGACTCACTAGCTTTACCGTATAATTCATTCTGACCGGGAATTAGGTCTTTATACTCATCGTCATTAACACTTTCAGGATCTGTCACGTCTTCTGTCTGACTGTACTGTTGTCTTTTAGTCCATGGCCGTACAGCTATTCGAAACACCCCAAAGTTTGTCTTCACCTTACTTCTTAACAAATTTACAGTTACTTGTTGCTGGCTCGCTACTAGAGTACAGATTCCACACTCGATGTCAATTTTAGCTTTCGTATGCCTCAAGAATTCCATACCCAGGATACATGGCACTGATAGGTTTTTAACAATAAGAAAAATGCACGTTACTGAAATAGACTCTATCTGGATTTGAAGCTGAGTCTGAAGATTTACACGTTGTGTTAGTGGACCAATTGCTCCCGATACGGTGCAACCTTGAATTGGAAATGATAAAACTTTGCATACAGAGGATATTTGCTTAAATAAACATAAGGATAAGACATTTATATTAGCTCCTGTATCTACAATGGCTGTTACTGGTATGTTGGCAATTGATACTCTTATGGAAGCTTGAACTTGTTCGTCCCATACGTCATCATTGTCTTTCGTCTCAGTGTCTGCTACTAGATCATCCCGTAAGTTTGTCTCTTTGTCATACCTAATTGCTTTAATTTCGTGTGGACTAAGGGACAGGGTGCCCCCATTCAAACCTGCAGCATCCTCTAGGAGGCTCAAAGGTGCTGCTTTTAATTTTCCGCTCGACGCTTACTTTCCTGCTGATTTATATTTCTTAAAGTTTCTTCCGTCTGGAACTGGTGTTGGTTTTGTGGTACGAACTCGGTTGGAAATGGATCTTGTTGTCCTGGCGTATTCGCTTGCGCATAATAAATTTGCGTATTATGCGGGCGTTTAGGCTTCAGACTTCCCAAAGGTCCATTCGCTTGTTGCGTGAAGTGTATATTTTGTGGCTGAAAGGTATTTTGCTGTGGCTTGTGTTGATTGTAACCGTTACTGAAAGGTGTACGTTGGTCTCCACCTTGATTATGCCATTTATTTCTTTTCCACTGACGATTTGAATCGTAAGACTGATCGTTGTGATAATTACCGTTGATCGGTTGCGTGTTTCCATATTGCTGGGGCTGTGTGTTATAATGTGCATTTTCGTACTGAGGTGGTGACGAATTATATATTGGATTGTATCTCTGGCCGTTATTGTACTTATTTTTGTATTTGCTGTTGGAGTACGTAGTGTTTTTATTTTTGAAACCGCTGTGGGGTTGGTACTGGCTGTCGCTGTGACGCGCTTTCGCTCGGCCACCATTGTTGCCTGCATATTCTGTATTGTGCTGGCCGCCTGCACTGAAGTGAGCGTTGCCAACATCAACTCTAGCGTCCTCGTAAATCAGATCTAACGAGTCTAACACAGATAGGAAAGTGTCCGTATCGTCCTCAGACACGTTTACTAACTTTTCTCTGATCGCAATAGGTAGCTTAGTTTTTAGAATCATAATAACGTCTTTGGCGGTGATCGGCGAATCCCAGAACTTGATTTTCGCTAAATATTTTTCAAAATACCTTCTCAAACTACCGCGCTTACTGTTAAACACTTCGGCGTTGTAAACCTCTTTTCTCAGGCGCTGCTGCACACCAGAACTCCAGAATTTAGCTAAAAACATCTGTTCAAACTCTTTGTAACTCTTACAAGAGTCGACCATTTCGGTTCCCCATAAGGCAGCATCGCCTACGATAAATCCACTAACGAATTGAATTCGCTGGCGGTCACTCCAGCTATTCGGGAAAATTCCTGAAAAATTTCGGAGGAACACTATAGGATGAATTTCTCTTTTGTGTGGGTGAAAGGTCGGAAAAATACGATGTTTGGTCACGCTTTCCTCCTGCATCAAACTGACGAAAGTGGGTGGGCTGGTACTCTGGTTAACTTGTGCTTCTACAGAACTATGAGTTTGAGCGTTATCAAATGGTGAACGGTAATGTACCTGCTGTTGTTCATTACTTCGTGGTGAATTATTCCAGTCTCCTGACACGGGAGGTGGGGAATTTGCAACTTGACATTTTAGTGTACGAACTTCATCAACTATCTGTTGACGCCATTCAGGTAAATCTTGAGCTAACGTTCGTCTTATCTGGCCTAATTCTGACATCACCGTGTCTCCTGTTTTTCCAGGGGCCGCCAATATTTCAAAGGTCACCTTTTTGACAGTTTCCCTGAGTTCGTTCTTGACCTTGTTTTCTATGAATCCGTCTTTGTTTTTAATCCACTCTTGGTAGTGGTCGGACAATGCTTCAGCATGTGCCTTAACAGTATTCTTTATTTGATCCTCTACATTAAGAGTCTCAATCTGTTTAGAAAGATCATCAACAACATTCTCGATCGTGTCTACTGCGGTTTTAACTCCTTTGACCTCATCAGAGATTGCAGTATAATCTTCTTTTAAGGTCGCAGCTTGTTTTTGATATTCCATCACTTTTGAATTTATCTCTCCCTTGGCTGCTTCGATTTTTTCATCTAATCGTTTTGAAATATCCTCTATTTTTGACTCTACTTGTGTGTCAATTTCTAGCCTCATGGTCGTGATCTGACTACTGATTTGGCTTTGGACATTACCCAACAGGGTATTTAAATCAGATGTTATGTCTGCCTTTAGTTCGGCCTTTACCGAATTTAACCGTGTATTTAGGTCATTTATCTCCGTTTGCAGATCTGTTTTTACTGAATTTATGTCTGTTTTTACCGAATTTATTTCTGTTTTTACCGAATTTATTTCTGTTTTTACTGAATTTATGTCTGCTTTTACTGAGTTACACAGATTTGTAAGGACCTGATTTTTATTATGCCGTCTTTCGGCCTTCTCTTTTTCTTCGCGGGCCTTTTCATCTAATTTTTCCTGCTTTTCTCGTTCCTGTCTTTGCGCCTCTCTCTGTCTTTGACTTTCGAACTTGCGTTCCATTATTGCTTCGATCATTGCAGCCAAGTCATTTTTTTCAAAAGCGGGAATAGTTTGCACGCTAGGACCAGCTTCTAAAACTTCGGTCGAGGCTGTTTCTGCCTCCGCTCGTGTACCTATCGCGCGTGATCGTAATGGATAGTGAGGTCCATTCGCATCACCGCTGTCGTCTGGTTTTGTTTGTGTCCGCTGTTTACCGTCAGCCATGTTCATGAATTATTTGTCAAACGTCAAAATGCTACAGATATTGTTTGTCACTGCCGTCAGTCGTTTGTCTGTGACGTAGTGCTATGGCTTACTGGGACCTAAGATGAAATTTTAACTCTGGGTAACAACTGACGTTCATTTACGCCAAGAAGACAAGATGGTTCCTACTAATTACAAACAAATGAAATATCACACGTTTTACCAGTTTTGATCGTAGTTATCCGCCATATCGTAATTTTTTTTATGCACTGACAACAATGATACACTTTCACTGAATTTAACTACATAAGAATGGACTATGGACAAATTGAAGTAAAGCTGTTTCAAGGCAAGGAAAGACAGGTTTACGTTCTGATCAACTCGAAAGATGCTACGTCACTACGAAAGCTTGGCTACTGCATATAAAAATTTCACTTACTATGGCTGTCTTGATGGTGATACAGATGAATACTCGCGTTTTTTGGTAATTTCATCAATCGTTCTTCTGAATTAATTAAAAGGTTTCCCACTTCTCTTTCTCGGTTGAATTGCATCCACATGAAAAAATGAAACAAGTATTAGAACAAGCACTGAAAAATTTTTAAACACATACATGAAATGATTTTTTGATCAAGTCCCTGTTCGAGCGCCAAGTGTAGCGTTGCTCTTGGGGAACGAAAATAAAAAGAACTGTTACTTTTTTTTTTAAATGTCGAAAAAGTGAATATTTTGGTGGGCCACTTGGCAACAGAATCAGGGATTGATTACACTATTATAATAACATACGTTGAGCATTAAATACCTGAATAAGAGCAGCATATTGATATACACTCCTGGAAATGCAAAAAAGAACACATTGACACCGGTGTATCAGACCCATCATACTTGCTCCGGACACTGCGAGAGGGCTGTACAAGCAATGATCACACGCACGGCACAGCGGACACACCAGGAACCGCGGTGTTGGCCGTCGAATGGCGCTAGCTGCGCAGCATTTGTGCACCGCCGCCGTCAGTGTCAGCCAGTTTGCCGTGGCATACGGAGCTCCATCGCAGTCTTTAACACTGGTAGCATGCCGCGACAGCGTGGACGTGAACCGTATGTGCAGTTGACGGACTTTGAGCGAGGGCGTATAGTGGGCATGCGGGAGGCCGGGTGGACGTACCGCCGAATTGCTCAACACGTGGGGCGTGAGGTCTCCACAGTACATCGATGTTGTCGCCAGTGGTCGGCGGAAGGTGCACGTGCCCGTCGACCTGGGACCGGACCGCAGCGACGCACGGATGCACGCCAAGACCGTAGGATCCTACGCAGTGCCGTAGGGGACCGCACCGCCACTTCCCAGCAAATTAGGGACACTGTTGCTCCTGGGGTATCGGCGAGGACCATTCGCAACCGTCTCCATGAAGCTGGGCTACGGTCCCGCACACCGTTAGGCCGTCTTCCGCTCACGCCCCAACATCGTGCAGCCCGCCTCCAGTGGTGTCGCGACAGGCGTGAATGGAGGGACGAATGGAGACGTGTCGTCTTCAGCGATGAGAGTCGCTTCTGCCTTGGTGCCAATGATGGTCGTATGCGTGTTTGGCGCCGTGCAGGTGAGCGCCACAATCAGGACTGCATACGACCGAGGCACACAGGGCCAACACCCGGCTTCATGGTGTGGGGAGCGATCTCCGACACTGGCCGTACACCACTGGTGATCGTCGAGGGGACACTGAATAGTGCACGGTACATCCAAACCGTCATCGAACCCATCGTTCTACCATTCCTAGACCGGCAAGGGAACTTGCTGTTCCAACAGGACAATGCACGTCCGCATGTATCCCGTGCCACCCAACGTGCTCTAGAAGGTGTAAGTCAACTACCCTGGCCAGCAAGATCTCCGGATCTGTCCCCCATTGAGCATGTTTGGGACTGGATGAAGCGTCGTCTCACGCGGTCTGCACGTCCAGCACGAACGCTGGTCCAACTGAGGCGCCAGGTGGAAATGGCATGGCAAGCCGTTCCACAGGACTACATCCAGCATCTCTACGATCGTCTCCATGGGAGAATAGCAGCCTGCATTGCTGTGAAAGGAGGATATACACTGTACTAGTGCCGACATTGTGCATGCTCTGTTGCCTGTGTCTATGTGCCTGTGGTTCTGTCAGTGTGATCATGTGATGTATCTGACCCCAGGAATGTGTCAATAAAGTTTCCCCTTCCTGGGACAATGAATTCACGGTGTTCTTATTTCAATTTCCAGGAGTGTATATATATATATATATATATATATTTGAGATCGTTCGGAAGAAACATTATCATTTCTCTGCATTTTTATAGTCGCGATGTAGTCATACCCGGATCAACACTAAGGGACCAGAAGATTTATAGACTTTAAAAGAAATGCAACACTACACAATTAAAAAAAAAAAAGGAGTTGGTCCAGAAATAATAGGAAAACGATAATGTTCCTTCTGCCTCATGCTGCATTCGGCCCATCAGCGTGATCGTATTTCTGGTGATGAAGTAACACAAAAATAATTATCATACAGGTAAATAAGGAGATGGAATCATCAAGGTTAATTTACGAAAATAAGCACACTTATCTATAGCACACGTTTTTTAATGCTACATACCTTTTTATATTAAATTACAATAGATGACCATTGTGGTTAGATACTTTATACATAACAGTCAAAATGTCCTCTTGACTCTGTCTGTTCGATATCAGTTACAAGAAACTACATGTTTTCTGATTGGAAAAAATAACAATTAGCATATTCACTCAATACTTTCACTTAGAATATAAAATACAGTTGCGGAACGCAGCAAGTCCGCGTCCGCCTCTCATGGAATACAAACAGTAAAAGGTGAGGCGCCAAAAACCTCATTTGTCTTGAAACAACAGAATTCTTTTTTACACCATTAATCGATACATGTACATAGAGATTTACTGGCACCGCGCAAGAACGGCAAAGATACAGAATAATAGATTCTATCACTGCTATGCGATGGTTCATTTCTTTTACTTTACAATTGTTCGATAACTTTAGGCCATCAGGCGTTTACTATTGAGCGTATATTAATGTTTGTGAGGCGAAAATTACTAATATTACAACATAAATGCAGTATATTTCCGTGAATCAGGAGTGATACCCACCTGCCAAAACGAATTAGCGAGATCTATTGTGGAAAAATATTTTGCATCTAGAAATTTCTGTAATTGCTCTTCTAAATTTTCGGGTTTTGTGTGAACCGGTAAAATTATTTCATTAATTGCTCGTGCGTCTAACACTAACCTAATGCTTCCATTTGATTTTTTGACAACAAGTAGAGGACTACAATAAGGTGAGGTGGATGGTTCAATGACCTTCCAGTCTAACATTTGTTTTAATTCTTGCCACACAGCAGGTCGTTGAGATAACGGTACGTTATATGTCTTGTGGTAGAAGATTTTGTGAGGCTTAACTTCAATCTTGTACACATACGTGTTGATAACACCTAATCGTTTGGTAAAAACTTGTAAATATTTGGATAACACTTCCTGTAGTTTTATACGTTCATGTACACTGAGAGCTGTAGCTTCACTTATCTTATGATCAAGCAATGTTTTCAAGTCCATTAGCTCTGTGTCAGATGAGTGTGTTTGCATATCTTGAATGTCATTGTCAAGTACTAACTGAACCTTGTACCCTGTACAGTGTTTGTCATGCTTTAGAGTTCTCCTGTCCAAATCAATAATAATTACACTGCCTTAATCATTCAAAATACATTTACCTTTGGAGAAGTCTATAATAGAGCCCTTCTCGCTCATAATATCTATTCCTAATATGCAATTTGTCACAAGGTTTTGTACAACCAGGAATGGCCATTGTACGGTTCCATTACCTATTTTAATGTTTACAAAAACTTGCTTCGTAACCCTACATGACTTATTACCTAGTGCAGTAGTTATTTTACAGTTTTGGGCAGGAAACTCAGGCACAGGTTCCAATTCACACATCTTTTTATAGAAATTAAAAGACAAAACGCTCACAGCTGCACCTGTATCTAGGATAATAGTAGTTGGAATCCCACCTACTACACCAGTAGTAGATGCTAAAACAATTTCATTTGTGTTTGAACGACATTGTGTACTGTCTTGTAAAAGTTCATCTGATATATTCTCATTGTGGTTGTATCTTATAAATAAAACAGGTAATTTTTGTTTAGAATTATTCGGCATATCATTATTCTGTTGTTCAAGTGTGGTGTCAAATAACTGATTAACATTGCAGTCGCCCCGCAAGAATTCTTCAGCCACGACCTGGGGCATAGAAGTGACTGTTTCTAGTTTGTCGGATTAGCATTTGTACCAGGTACTGACACAGATTGAGGTTGTGCCTCAGGTGTCATTTCTATTATATTCACATTCGGATATTGCCTATTATGATCTCCAAACTTTTGCGGTTGTTGTTGCTGTTGCGCATTATAACTTACCTGTCGGTCGTAAGGTATGCTCCAATTTTGTCCTGGTGGCTGCTGTGGTAAAGCAGAGTTTGAATGGAAGTACTGATCGTTACGAGTCCAACCTTGATGCTGTCTTGGCTCGTAGTTATTATTATTTCTATTTCTGTTTGTGTTTTTGTTGTTGCCTTTGTATCCGTTGTTACCGTTGTAGTTATTACCGCGGTGCCTTTTGTATGGATTGCCGCATGAAGTGTTATTACTGTTGTAACTATTGTTTGTATTGGAATACGCGTGTTGATTTTGATTTTCGTATTGAAACGGCATGTGAGTTTGCTGTTTTTGCTGTACCGCGTATCCAACTGTGGGCGCGCCAGAATTGAGTTGGCAAGCCTGCATGTTTTGCATACCACTAGTGTAAACATTGTGGCTGCTGTTTTGCCGCGCGAAGCGCTGATCTTCAAGTAACATGTCAACCGAATCTAAGGCTGTTAAAAAATAATCTGAATCGTCATCCGGGATATGTAGGAGTTTTTCTTTAATGTTGAAAGGCAATTTGGCCTTCAACGCACGGAGTATATCACGCGTTGCGACTGGTTCGTCTAAAAAGTGTCCCATGTTCAAGTATTTTTCAAAATATCTGCGTAAGTTGCCATTTTTACTGTTAAAAGTTTCAGGTTCTAAAATTTGTCTTCTGAGTCGCTCCTGGACGGATTGCGACCAGAATTTGTTCAGAAAAGCACGCTCAAACTCACTGTACGTGGTACATACGTCAGCTTGACTGTATGCCCAGACAGCTGCATCGCCTTGGATGTAACCGACAATATATGAAATCTTTTTCCGGTCACTCCAAGTGCGTGGAAATGCGTTACTAAAAGATTTAAGAAAAATCACCGGATGAATGGTTCGTTTTTCTGGGATAAAAATCTGAAATTGCCTGTGTTTCATTAAGCTTTCTTCTTCCTTCGTATTGTGATATGGATTTATTCCACTGTAATTACTGGTATGTTCAGCTGGCGAGTAATTACGATAATGTTGCTGTGGTTTACCATGATAATAGCTTGTGTTTGTGTTTGCACATCGTGGTATGTGTTGTAGTCGTGGTGTGTTTTGTTCTTGTGTGTTTGTCGTGTGCGGTATGTGTGTGTCATACTCGAATGTATATTGGTTCCTGAACTGTGCACTTTGACTGATATTTTCGTTACATTCAGACTGTGGTCGATCGGTGAATTGTCTCATGGGTGCAGTGACGGATTGTACTGCGTCACTGATCAGCTGTTTGTTATTAGTAATGTATTGCGCTACGGAGTCGTGCACAATTGTTGGTAAATTTTCACGTAAGCATCTATCAAAATGTTTGTCTTTGTTCACTACCCAATCATGAAATTCTTTATTAATATTTTGAAAATGAGCTGTGGCATCAGATTGTAAGATGTCAGTCAGGTGTTGTTCAACATTGTCAAATTTATTCTGTACGTCAGTAATTCGTTTTTCAAGGTTGTCATGTACTGAAGGATATGTTTGAATTTGTTCAGTAAGAACTTCACACGTGACATTAAGGTTTTTTACTTGTGTCTGTAAAAGTGCTACGTCAGTTGTAGGCTTTTCTTGTCTCGTATTAAGCTGGGAAAATTTAGTACTGAGTTCAGCCATCTGTTTGGTCAGTGTGGCCTCTATAAGTTCCACACGTTTACATAAAGTGTCATTACGTGTCTTGAGTGCTATGAGGTCAGATTTAATTGCGTCATTTTGTGTCTGTAAGGTTGCCACGTTTTCGGCGTTTTGTTTCATTAGCATTTGTAACATGTCGGCAATGTTTACTGTTTGCAAGGTCTGTGCCCCCGTCGCGTCATTAGACGTGACGTCATGCATCAACATGGGCTCTGACTGAGACTTTGAAATTTTTGTAGTGGACGGCCTATTGCCAAAATTTCCGTCAACACTTGCGTCAATGTTTGATAAATCGTCACTACCGGTTGCTGTCGTAAAGTCATTTTCTAACATTTGTCTCTCGTCCGAGTCGGATTGCGTCTGAATAGTACGTCTTTGCTGTTCCATTTTTGCGTATTGATTTCTAGTTATTACCATGCCACACGTGATATATGTTTCAAGAAAACATTTGACACTGATTTTAAAATAAAATGCAGTTGAGCATGAATCGCTCGTAGCAACAATGGCTGTCTGTTAATTTAAAAATATAAACTGAATTTGAGATTATTGGTAATGGCTGCTGTCCATGTTACTACGTATCGTACAGAAGTCGGCCATATTGTACACTCGTGTATTGGTATTGTTGCATACGTTATTGTTTAAGGAAAAGTACTGAGAATGAAATTTATCACTGAAAACTGTTATGCGCGAAAGAAACACTACAGAATCTACTGAAAAGCTAATACACTGAATTATACGTCTGGTCAAGCCTGCTAATGCAAAGATGCTGCGTCTTACCTTATTTTGCTGGAAGTTTCATTGCGTCTTCCCGCAAAATTTTAGAATTGGAAAATATCTTCAGATTTTTTGTTATCTCTCATACATTCACGTCCAGGTCCAGAAAGTTGATTTTTCACATGAAACAAAGAGAACAATGTAACAAATGACAAAATAACAAGTCCGACACGCAGTCGCCAATATAAAATAAATAAAATAAATAAAATATTATTTAAATATTAATTTTTCTATCTGTATGATGGTGATTGTGATTGTAATTGTAATTAATATTTGCTTATCTGGAACGTGGACGTTTAATTATTCGGTATCAGACGCTTGACAATGGCTTTCTCGTAAAGGCAATGTTACTCGTAGTTGACCGTGAAATAAAACTGAAATAATCGGACTTCGTAAATAAATCGTTTCCAAAGACTGCTGCGGTAGGTGCGGACTCATAATCTAAATCTCAATATTTCAATAATTTGCCAGCCATGCCAATACGTCGTACAGAGGTGATTGTCTACTAAACATAAAAAAGTTACACAGTTAGTTAAATCAGATATATTCAATGAATAAGCCTACAGTTCATAATCCTACTTACTTTTATAAATATAAATTCTTTACAGAATCGAGTGCCTAGTCTGGTTGCAACTCGCAGTATTCTTCTATAACATGAAATATGGCGGTGTGCCAGACAATAGAATAAAATACGTGCTTCTCGCACCATTTCTACCAGAGCTCTCCCATTTCTTAATCAAACATAAGAGTAACGTAATTGTGCTTTTGTTTTATCAGCGACACAGCGCTGCAGTTGTGTGCCATAGGCTTTATTTATTTGTCACTGATTATTTATTTAATTAATATTTCGCGTTTCCGAGGAAATTCACGCTCGGCATGCAAATGTTCCTTTATACACGGATCCCAAACACTGTAGCAGTACTCAGGAATGGGTAGCACCAGCGTCCTATATGCGGTCTCCTTTACACTTGAACCACTCTTTCCTAAAATTCTTCCAATAAACCAAAGTCGACCATTCGCCTTCCCTACCACAGTTCTCACATCCTCGTTCCACCTCATATCGCCTTGCAACGTTGTAACGACTTGACTGTGTGAAGCAGGACACTTGTAATAATGTATCCCAACATTATAGGTTTCATCTTCCCACTCATTCGCATTAACTTACATTTTTCTATATTTGGGGCTAGCTGGCATTCATCACACTAACTGGAAATTTTGTTTGAGTCGTGTTGTATCTTCTTACAGTTATTTAACTTCGACACCTTACCGTATACCACGGCGTCATCAGCGAACAACCGCAGATTGCTACCCACCGGTCAGACAAATCGTTTATGTATACAGAGAACAACAGCGGTCCTGTCACAATTTCTTGGGGCACTCCTGAAGATACGCATGTCTCTGATGAACCCTCGCCGTCGAGGACAACAATCTGGGTTCTTTTACTTAAAAAGTCTTTGAGCCACTCACATATCTGTGTACTTACTCCATATGCTCGTACCTCCGTTAACAGACTGCAGTGGGGCACCACGTCAAATGCTTACCGAAAATACAGAAATACGTAATCTGTCTGTTGCTCTTCATCCATAGTTCTCAGTATATCATGTGACAAAACGGCGAGCTGAATTTCGCACGAGCGATGATTTCGAAAACAGTGTTGATTCGTGGAGATAAGCTTCTCAGCATGTATTTAATATATTCGGACTGCGAATATGTTCAAGAACTTTGCAGCAAACAGAAGTTAGGTACATTGGTCTGTAACTTTTCGGGCCCTTTCTTTTATCCTTCTTATATACTGGAGTCACGTGCGTTTTTTTCCAATCACCTGGGACTTCGTTCTGGGCGAGAAATTGACAGTAAATGCACGCTCGGTAAGGGGCCAGCGCCGCGGAGTACTTTTTGTAAATCCGAATTGAGATTCCATCTTTCAGCCGTTTCTTCATTCCAGCAATGCGTTCATCCGGGAGTGTATCCTATGATAAAATGACGGTATGTTTGGTACGATTCTCCAGTGTAAGCGATTTCTTGAACGTGAAATTTAAATGTTCGGTTTTCATCTTGCTACCTTCAGCTGCCACACAAGACTGGTCAACAAGGGACTGAACGGAAGCCTTAGACACGCTTAGCGATTTTACATACAACCTGAACGTTCTTGGGTTCTCTGCCACATCTTTTGGTAATGTCTGACGGTGGTACTTTTTGTATGCTTCGCCCATAGATCTTTTCGCAGGTGCTCGAACCTCTAATACCCTTTGCTTGTCTTTATTTGTGCGTTCTATTTGGAACCGTGAGTGCAACAGCCCCTACTTCCTCTCGATTAGGTCCTGCATGTTCGTAGCTACAAGCTCCAAGATATTTCCCTAGCGTGTGGACTTTGAGCTAGCTGCTCAAGGCAGTTTTCAGAAAATGTGTTGAAAAGTATTTTGAACGACTGTTTGTCTGTACCCCTACCTCCCCTCCCCATACGCCACCCAGAGTATTCCCGGTAGGTTTAAGTCGCCTCCGCCGCGCGACTGCTACGGTCGCAGGTTCGAATCCTGCCTCGGGCATGGATGTGTGTGATGTCCTTAGGTTGGTTAGGTTTAAGTAGTTCTAAGTTCTAGGGGACTGATGACCATAGACGTTAAGTCCCATAGTGCTCAGAGCCATTTGAACCATTTTAAGTCGCCTCCAATTAGTATTCAACGATCCAGGTATTTACGCGCTGCTGACAGTAGGCTATCTTTTAATGACTCTAGAACTGTCACAGCGGAAACGGGTGGCCGGTTAAAATAAAGAATTAAGATGGTTTCACCTACATCTGTTTTACGATACCAGATAAAAAAGTGCTCCAAATGGCTCTGAGCACTATGGGACTTAACATCTGAGGTCATCAGTCCCCTAGAACTTAGAACTACTTAAACCCAAATAACCTAAGGACATCAGACACATCCATGCCCGAGGCAGGATTCGAACCTGCGACCGTAGCGGTCGCGCGGTTCCAGACTGAAGCGCCTAGAACCGTTCGGCCACACAGGCCGGCGCCACCAGGTAGCTTCATGGTCACACTTAACTTCGTCTTCAATAGAGACAATATTTTTTTTCGACTGCAATGAGCACTCTTCCACCTCTCTGTCTTTCCTGTTTACATTCCACGATTAGCTAAAATGACTAGTCAGTGATGTGGTTCTGAATGTCGAAACATGAATATTTATACGTTCAAATGCTAAAACACTGCGCTACAAATTGCACATGTGTCAGAGATAAGGCATTCTGGACAACAGCACAAGTCACAGATAACGCGTATGCGTTAAGATAAAAATGTAGCAAGCGCGAAGTCTGGAAATCCAAAGTTCTCGTAAATTAGGCTGGTACATACTAAAATGGATAGCAGGTGGTAGCCGGCCGCTGTGGCCAAGCGGTTCTAGGCGCTTCAGTCCGGAACCACGCGGCTACTACGGTCGCAGGTTCGAATCCTACCTCGGGCATGGATGTGTGTGATGTCCTTAGGTTAGTTAGGTTTAAGTAGTTCTAAGTCTAGGGGACTGATGGCCTCAGATGTAAAGTCCCATAGTGCTTCGAGCCATTTTTTGATGGCAGCATGCATATTTTGATCCGCAGTATATCTTTAAGCAGGTAATTTTAGCATTTGAGAGAGTAAATAGAGGCCCTTGGATACTTCGAACTCAGTCATCGATTCAATTTGAAGATGGCTGTGACGTTAACACACGAAATGTCGGAAGAGAAAGAATTGGTGGTCCAGGTGCACGCCTAGCAGACGGTGAAATATTCTATCCGCCTGGAAAATTGCGACAGATTTTCGTTTTGAACAATCTGTTGAGATTTTGAAACACGCCACTAAACAGGAAAAGCTTTGTTCTGATGGATGCCTTTATCGTTAAACAGTATACGATAAATACAGCAGAATGTGAACGGTAACGGCGAATCTGATCCAGAGGTGTTTCACACGTGTTGCTTGCACCGGTTTAAAAGACTCTTTATGTGCCGAGGGTAATATTCAGTGTGGGGATTGACTACTACGTTATGAGCTCAGAAGGCGAGCACGAATGAAGCTGACTTTTATTATATGGTGCTACAGGAGCAGGTACGCCGAAGGGACTAATGAAACCGAGCAGCGCTTGATGGCACGAGCGGAAAAAGATTACGAGTGCTGTTGAATATTGAAAGACCCTTTGTGAGAGGACGGCTGCCGTAGCTTAATGAGATCCCGGGTCAAGTGCGCTGATGCTGCTGCCGGAGTGACTGCGTGTGTGGCGGCCGGCTGCGCGTAATGCACTTTTTCCTGCATGCCTGCGGCTAATGGCGTATAATGAGGTCTGTAGCTGCACGAAGAAGCGAAGCCTGTCCCATTCTGTATTTTTAGTATGCGAAATAATTGTAGTTATTTGAAAATAGCAATTATTTCTCGTTTCGTTCAGTGCAAAATTTCTCTACTCGCTCTGCTGCCGCAGCAACAACTAAACAAGCTGAGGCTAGGAATCCACTAAGCCCCTACTCTGAGCAAACAGCAAAAGAAAGGCAACTGTCGATATAGGAAATTCGAGATAAACTACACATACAAGGAAAAGTTCAATTTCCTTAACTAGTTGACTCAAAGGCAGGGAGGTATGGTCTACAGCAGGGCTTCCCAACCTTTTCAGCTGGCGGACCCATTCTACAGTCGAAAACCCATGGCGGACCCCTATCCAGTTAAGTGCACAGTAACTTTAAATTTCAGAGCGAAACCCATGGAAACAGAAAGCTTCTTAATGCAAGTGCCATGTTCCCAATGACCCCCTCCCCCCCCCCTCCCGAAGTATCAATAGTCTTTGGAACTTCTTGTGATTGTTCTTCCTTTGGTCGTCCTCCCTCCTTATTCATTTTAACTGGATACTTCCCTTGTTGTGAAGGCGATGGAGAAATCGCACCCTTCTTCAATGATCCTGACTTCAGCCAAGGATCCATGTTAGAAGTAATAAACTGGTCAAAAATCGACTTATGAAATAGGTAGTGCACTGACAAAGCCAGTTTAACATTTAAGGATGCCTGGGACCGCATACGTGCCAGTGATTGGTCGACAAAACTCGCTCCGCCCATGCGTAAAAAGGTTTCAGCGCATCTAGCGCCGTGAGACGGGGCACAAACGACCCCCGTATTGTTACGAAACAGTCGATCAGACAAGCCGCATTCTCCGGCACTAAACTGTGTATGTGTTCTCACTGAGGAATCCCAAAGGCTGCTTGGGAATACGACCTGAAGTACACACGTTTTTCACACGAAAAAAATTGTCATGAATTTGATTTTCACATTTTTATTCAATAATTTTACTCATTACTTTACACGATTTGGTGAAAGGTGGCCGCGGACCCCCTAGAAAGAGCCGGCGGACCCCTAAGGGGTCCGCGGACCACACGTTGGGAAGCCCTGGTCTACAGTGTAAACATGTGATGTCGAACTAGTACTAGACTTAATCCTATGATTGCAGGTACACTGGTCTAGGTTTCAGATTCTCTGACACCGTTTCCAAAATTCTCGCTTCCCTAGTCCCATCCCAGACATCGTTTGGATTCTGAATAAAAAATCATCAGAAAAGGTGGCCAAACAGGTAATAATATTCACCTTCTTAAGCCAATGGATTTGTCAAAAAAGGGTTGAAGAGAAAGAGAAGTACGGGACATCCTCTCGTCCCACACATGGGAAACTGCCCCTAAATGCAGAAGAATTAAAGGTCTACGGTATGAGAATAGTCAATAGAAACCTCTGCGTTAAACGTACACTGTAAGGTGACCATATCCTCGGATATCTCAGATATCCCATAACATTATTCTTTAGTATACAGGGTGAAAAGTATTTAAATCGACTAACTCTGGGAGGTTGTAGGGGACATCAAGACAACTATTTTTCCCTAGTGTCATTTTTTCCTATGGGGATTATTTAAACTAGCGGAGGCCGTATTACGCTCTTCAGTTGTTAGAGGCCGTATTACAATCTTTAGCTGTTACAGGTTGTATTACGCTCTTCCGCTGTAGGCTACTACGTAGCGCACCAAAACGGACGAGCTGCACAGCGGGTTTATCAATAACAATATCCTATCGCCGTATCCCGCATCATACGACCTTTGCTGCAGTGTTCCCACGTCTGCGTGAGACCGGATCATTTAGCAGATTACCTAGACAGGGACGGCGTCGCACGGTAAGATCGCTGCAATTTGAGGGAGCTGTCTTGCAGCATGTGGAGCGGGATCCTTCAATCAGCACTCGTGCAATTGCACTTAACATGGGGACGAATCAGACGACTGTAAGAACAGTCTTTCGAGAGCAATTGTAACGTCCATTTCACTTACAGAGTGTTCACAACCTGGAAACAGTTGATTATCCACC
The DNA here is from genome assembly GCF_023864275.1 of Schistocerca cancellata. NCBI lineage: Eukaryota > Metazoa > Arthropoda > Insecta > Orthoptera > Acrididae > Schistocerca > Schistocerca cancellata. The sequence goes on along the minus strand of NC_064631.1, from coordinate 281,457,158 downwards.
CAGAGTACTGTTTCCGCAGTGGTACCTGGAACAGTGTGAAATGCATCCTAGATTTCCATCCTCTGTGTTGTTTACCGATGAAGCAACGTTCGGGCGTGATGAAGTGTTCAACATGCGTAATTCGCATGTCTGGAGTGAGGATAACCCACATGCCACAGTTACTAGCGCTCATCAAGTGCGGTTCTTCGTTAATGTGTGGGTCGGTGTTGTTGGGGACTGTTTAATTGGGCCTTATCTGCTACCTAGGCCATTAAATGGCAGGCACTATTACAATTTTCTCTCCAGAGCATTGCCACAATTGCTGGAAGACGTCCCGCTCCCTACAAGACAACACATGTGGTTCCAACATGACTGGTCGCCGGCACATTTCAGTCGTCGTGTGCGTTCATTCCTGGTCCGACGGTTCCCAGAAACGTGGATTGGCAGAGGTAGTCCTGTACCATGGCTTGCTCGATCCCCAGATATTTCCCCTCTGGATTTTTTTGTGCGGGGAAAGATGCGCAACATTGTTTACGCAACTTCTGTTGCATCAGAAGAGGATCTGGTTGCCCGGATAGTAGCAGCAGCAGGAACAATTCAGGATATTTCTGGGGTTTTTGTCAGAAAATGATCCGACGTTGTAACCTTTGTTTACGTGTCAATGGAGGCATTTTTGAAAATCAACTGTAATTGAAATTAGGTTGTGTTAATGTGTTGTCTCTTGGTCATAAAAAAGTGGAAAAGTATTTGTTGGTTTAAATACTCCTCATAGGAAAAAATGACATTATGGAAAAATATTTGTTTTGACGTCCCCTACAACCTTCCAGAGTTTGTCGGTTTAAATACTTCTCACCCTGTACACAGTATATGATTGATTTTTAATGTGTACATGTGTCGTCAGAGACGTCACGCAGCCACGGCGCTATAAAATCCGCGACGCCGTTGTGGCATAGATGACCGAGTAACTCAGTGGCAGCGCTGGGCAACGTCCATGGGGATGCAGACGCCACCGCGAAGATCTCCTGGAGAAGAGGAAGCGGGAATGGAGTGTTGCTTTAGAGAGCAGGCTAGCAAGAAGCAGCGGGCAGAAACGAAGCGGTCGTTGGATCTGACTGCACGCTGTGGCTGCCGTGATGGGACAGCAGCAACAAGGAATGTTGCGCTGGTCGGATAGTGGCGATACGGCAAGGCTGGCCGCAGTTTGCGTCAAGATTATATGGTTGGTCGTTTACGAAGCAGAACACCTACAGACAGCGAGTTTGCCTGCGTGAGTGTGTTGTAGGGGGTAGGAGGTCTTCTCTGCTGTGGATGTTTTCAAATATTATAAGGGAATCCACTTTGTTTTACGTCTTTGAGCTTCATTTATGTTTCTGTAAACAATCCGCCCTTTATTTAGTGTCTATTTCCTCTTAATATTTCAAATAGTAGTTGGGCCATTCTATAATGGTTTTAGCGTCTGATAAAAATTACTAACAATTTGTTAACAACTTAAAGAGCTGCTGATTCAAATGAATTAATTCCTTCAAGTGCACTTAATTTTAACTGATAGTTAGTGCACTGACAAAGCAAGTTTAACATTTAACGATGTCTGGGGCCGCATACATGCCAGTGATTGGTCGACAAAACTCGCTCCGCGCATGCGTAAAAGGTTTCAGCGCATCTAGCGCCGTGAGCCGGCACACAAACGACCCCCGTATTGCTGAAGCAGTGCTGATGCGTTATGTACGGTATTTTAAAATGTAACTGGTTTTCACACTGTTTTTGGGCTAAACCCAAGGATCCTGCATGTCAGTTGGGGACTGTTCAAGCTGGTGGTGGCGTCTCTGCAGTGGTGCAGAGCGTGTACAGTTGGAGTGATATGGAACCCCTGATACGTCTCGATACGACACTGACCAGTGACACGTACGTAAACACCCTGCCTGATCACCTGCATCCATCCATGTGCATTGAGCATTCCGAAGGACTTGGGAAATTCCAGCAGGACAATGCGTCACCCAGTACTTCCAGAATTGCTACATAGTGGCTCCATAAACACTCTTCTGAGCTTAAGAGCTTCCGTTGGCTCCCAAACGCCCCAGACATGAACATCATTTAGCATATTTGAAATGCCTTGCAACACGCTGTTCAGAATAGGTCTCCACCTTCTCGTACTCTTACGGATTTATGGACAGCTCTGCGGGATTCTTGTTGTCGATTCCCTCCATCACTACTTCAGACATTAGTCGAGTCCATGACACGTCAAGAGGTGTACCAGTTTCTTTGGCTCTTCAGTGTATGAGGAAACATGAGAGATTGTTTAAATAAAAATAATTTTAACAAGGGAGCGAGAACCACTCATATCTCAACCTATCCCTACCACTCCCTCTAACGGTAATATGAAATTGTCCTTGCACTCTGAGCCTCCTTGATTTAAATCATTAATTACAAAAATTCCATCAGAACAGAAACTGTTCAGAAGCGGATTTTGCTCATCAGGGTATCACATGAGAAATGCAACTTCTGCTACAGTGAACACTTCCATTGTCTTCACGTGATCAGTGCGTGACATCCATGCGCTAAACGGACCTCAATGGGTTAGTCGGAAGGTGGCGACGGTCACAAAGGGACGGTAGAATGATATACAGAGAAGGTGAAGACGCGAGAGTGAATTACGTGCGGGCCAGGGTTAGGAGTGCTTGAATAGAATTAACAAAAACGTAGCTAATACATAAAGAGCAAGAATTCTCGAGTATTACTGAGCCGTGTGCTCCTCGCGTTCTTGCTGTTCATAACTAGACGTCATGTAATAGCGGTAGTGGCGTCTCGATTCCTTCTTGTGTTAATGGTGCCACTGAGTTACTAGTATTGTTTGTCCGCGACTGGCAGCAGCAGCGGTTATCGATAGCCAGTACTGTGGTACTATGTTTCGTCCCACGGCTAGTATTCCGGGTCGTTGTGTGTGTCTGGCAATTCGGTTTCGGACAGAGCAGCGAGAAGGTTCGCAGCGCGCGTGCAGGCCGGGACCACTGGCAGTGTGCAGGAGGCACTGTCGGACCGAACGCAGGAAATAAGTTAAAATTATCAAATGGTTCAAATGGCTCTGAGCACTATGGGACTCAACATCTTAGGTCATAAGTCCCCTAGAACTACTTAAACCTAACTAACCTAAGGACATCACACACACCCATGCCCGAGGCAGGATTCGAACCTGCGACCGTAGCAGTCCCGCGGTTCCGAACTGCAGCGCCAGAACCGCTAGACCACCGCGGCCGGCTAAAAATTATCAATATACCGTAATATTACACGCAACTGAGGAAGACAGGACTACAAAAGTTGAAGATGTCAATACAGCTACGTCAAGCATTCCCTGTCAACGTGTACAACATGTTCACGAAAATACATCTGAGACTCCATAAGACGATACAGCACATAAAATTCAACAAAACATGCAAAACGAACGATTTAATTCCAAGTTAGATTAATGTAAAGGTTAAAAACAGTTCTACAGTGGCACAAAAGTCGAAATCATTTGCAGAACGATATTGTTTACTACATGAAATTAAGATGCTCTATTCGAAAAAAACAGCACCTAAACATGATGCTCTATGAGACTCATCTAGAATTGGCAAAAAACGTAGGAAACGCCGCAGTTTTCATGGCACTAGTAGAAAAAAACTGAACACAACACATACAAAGCAATGAAACATCTACAAAACAAATATAAACAGAAGATAATGAAACTAACAGTATAAAAGACGCAAAAATAAATTTACATTTTAAATTTGAAACCACATGAACACCAGCACACATTCCATCCACGCTTAGTTAACCTAACAGAGACAGAACTACACGAAAATGAAAAAATGGTCTTGGAAAAAGGTTTGAAACACTGCACCAATAGCAAAGTGAACAATCAATACATAGAAAAGCTCATAGTAGAAACTGAACACATCCTTACACGTGAAAAACAACAAAATAATTGTGAAATAAACATAGGAGAACTAGTAAAAGAAAAAATAAAAGGCATAATCAAACAAACACAGCAGACACACAATAAGAACAACCAAACAGAAGCAGCCACTATGAAAAGGTTAAAACAAATGTTAACAAACAATAATATATTAATAAGAAGAGCAGACAAGGGAAATGTAACAGTACTCATGGATAAAGAACACTACATCACAAAAACCAAGGAATACATAAACACCAATGCCATACAAAAACTGAAGTCAGATCCAACTACACGATTCCTGGTAAATGTGAAACGAACACTGAAGAACATTGAACACACACTCACAGACAAACAGAAATACTACTTAACACAGAAAAACCCACAAGCACCAACACTCCGCAGTCAACCGAAAGTACATAAAGACGGAATGCCAATGAGAGCTGTTGTCAACATCAAGAAAGCCCCAACACCGCATAGCCAAACACCTCCAAAAGTTAGTTACAAAACACTATACAGTAGAAAACAACAGAACAGTGATAAACATAGAAAATATGCATACCTCCATCCCTATCACAGAAACAATAGAAATCATAGAACAAAATCTGTCATCCCACAGCAACCTCACCATAGACACAATAAAAGAAATAACAGATATGCTCAGACTGGCAACTGAACAAAACTACTTTCAGTTTGAGAAAGAATATTATCTACAAAGAGATGGACTGCCCATGGGATTCCCAATATCAGGAACACTAGCAAACATTTTCATCAGTCACCTATAAAATCAGATATTTGAAAAGATAACCACAAAAGAAAGTTTCAAAATCATATATTGGTACAGATACGTGGATGACATTATTTGTCTGGTAGATGAGCCAAATGAAAAAAAAGCTCACCATAACATAAAATTCACACTTGAAAAAGAAAAAGAAAATCAAATAAATTTTCTTGACATTACAATTAAAAAAGAAAATGGCAAACATACATTTAACATCTTTAGAAAACCAACAGCCACAGAAACAGTAATACATTCCACATCCAACCACCCCCAAAGCCAGAAACGTGCAGCACTAAGATACATGTTACATACACTCCTGGAAATGGAAAAAAGAACACATTGACACCGGTGTGTCAGACCCACCATACTTGCTCCGGACACTGCGAGAGGGCTGTACAAGCAATGATCACACGCACGGCACAGCGGACACACCAGGAACCGCAGTGTTGGCCGTCGAATGGCGCTAGCTGCGCAGCATTTGTGCACCGCCGCCGTCAGTGTCAGCCAGTTTGCCGTGGCATACGGAGCTCCATCGCAGTCTTTAACACTGGTAGCATGCCGCGACAGCATGGACGTGAACCGTATGTGCAGTTGACGGACTTTGAGCGAGGGCGTATAGTGGGCATGCGGGAGGCCGGGTGGACGTACCGCCGAATTGCTCAACACGTGGGGGGTGAGGTCTCCACAGTACATCGATGTTGTCGCCAGTGGTCGGCGGAAGGTGCACGTGCCCGTCGACCTGGGACCGGACCGCAGCGACGCACGGATGCACGCCAAGACCGTAGGATCCTACGCAGTGCCGTAGGGGACCGCACCGCCACTTCCCAGCAAATTAGGGACACTGTTGCTCCTGGGGTATCGGCGAGGACCATTCGCAACCGTCTCCATGAAGCTGGGCTACGGTCCCGCACACCGTTAGGCCGTCTTCCGCTCACGCCCCAACATCGTGCAGCCCGCCTCCAGTGGTGTCGCGACAGGCGTGATGGAGGGACGAATGGAGACGTGTCGTCTTCAGCGATGAGAGTCGCTTCTGCCTTGGTGCCAATGATGGTCGTATGCGTGTTTGGCGCCGTGCAGGTGAGCGCCACAATCAGGACTGCATACGACCGAGGCACACAGGGTCAACACCCGGCATCATGGTGTGGGGAGCGATCTCCTACACTGGCCGTACGCCACTGGTGATCGTCGAGGGGACACTGAATAGTGCACGGTACATCCAAACCGTCATCGAACCCATCGTTCTACCATTCCTAGACCGGCAAGGGAACTTGCTGTTCCAACAGGACAATGCACGTCCGCATGTATCCCGTGCCACCCAACGTGCTCTAGAAGGTGTAAGTCAACTACCCTGGCCAGCAAGATCTCCGGATCTGTCCCCCATTGAGCATGTTTGGGACTGGATGAAGCGTCGTCTCACGCGGTCTGCACGTCCAGCACGAACGCTGGTCCAACTGAGGCGCCAGGTGGAAATGGCATGGCAAGCCGTTCCACAGGACTACATCCAGCATCTCTACGATCGTCTCCATGGGAGAATAGCAGCCTGCATTGCTGCAAAAGGTGGATATACACTGTACTAGTGCCGACATTGTGCATGCTCTGTTGCCTGTGTCTATGTGCCTGTGGTTCTGTCAGTGTGATCATGTGATGTATCTGACCCCAGGAATGTGTCAATAAAGTTTCCCCTTCCTGGGACAATGAATTCACGGTGTTCTTATTTCAATTTCCAGGAGTGTAGATTAAACGAAATCCTACTCAGCAAGAGAACCTATGATCAAGAAATGAATACAATCATACAAATAACTAGGAACAACAGGTATGACACACATGTGGTACACAGGCTCAATCAAAAAATAAAAACACAAATACAAAACAAACACAACATTTCCAGAATACAAAAGAACTCACAAGCTGAAAACTTACAATCACACTCAACAAACACACGCAATAACAACACAACACAGAAAAGAACCAGATGGTACACCATGACCTACACACATAAACTAACACACAGAGTTGCAAACATCCTAAAGAGACAGGGCTTCAAAATAGCATATAAGCCTGGGCAAACCCTCCAATCACACCTAATGCAGCCAGCAACCAAGAGGGACAAATTACAACAATCAGGAATATATGAACTTGAATGTCAAAGTTGTGACGCAGTATACATAGGCATGACATGCAGGAATTTTGAAACAAGATACAAAGAACATATCAGATGTTGGAAGTATGAAACAAACCATTCCACATTTGCAGAGCATTTAAAACACTATAACCATCATCCTACAAACATGGAACAAGAAATGAAAATAATGAGAATAAGTAATCATGACAAACATCTCATACAAACACAAGAAAACTTCCACATCCAGAAAGCCATACCAGAAAACATAGCCATAGCATAAGTGAACAAACACACATCAGCACAGGCTCCCTACTACACTTAATAAAGGAAATGATAACATAAAACAAAGAAACTCTTCCCCACACCATCTGGACACACAAACAGACACACACACACACACACACACACACACACACACACACACATATACACACACACACTGACACACACACGCAGCCCACAAAAAAATACCGCACCAAATACAGACACACACACACACACACACACACACACACACACACACACACATACACAGAACAAAAAAATATATATATCACACCAAAACACACACACATACACACACACACGCACACACACACAGCAAAAAGAAATTAATGTCACACCAAAACACACACACACACACACACACACTCCCTGACACACACACACACACACACACACACAAACACACACACACACACAAACACACACACACACACACACATACATACACAAACGCACATACAAATGCATACACGAACAGACCACAGATACTTCAATAATTACACTCATAAGTTTGGCAATAATATTCGGTCTTTGGCAAAAACATTTGACAGTCGGCAACAGAGACCAAAACATTGCATTAAAATAAGCGTTCAGTTCATAGTGCTGTGGAATGTGGGAAAAAAACCGCAAATTGGCGTTCATAAGAAGAAGAACAACAATAAAAATGCTACAGGAGCGTAATATGTAAGAAATTGTCCACGCAACCTGTAAGTATAGTTCAAAACATTACTACTTAATAGGAAATACCAACCACCAGAACTGTTTATAACCTATAGGCACAGTGACAAAAATGTAAATTAAATAGCTAACATATGTACATACTCCAGGCCACTAATGATGCCTTGCAGAAAATAAAGGCGAAACGCGTATGGCACTAAAATTGTGTTTTATTCAGTTGCTGTCAGACGGTCCATATGTAAAAATTATCAATATACCGTAATATTACACGCAACTGAGGAAGACAGGACTACAAAAGTTGAAGATGTCGAACACAGGACGTTTGAAGTTGAGTGAATCGTGCCCAATACTGAAATCTCCAGTGTTGGAGATCTCGCTGTTGTTTGCGTGTTGCCGCGCCCAGGGCCGGTGAGACCAATCGCAACATGTGGAGTCTGTCAGGTTGGCGGAAGCTTGTACTCCTTGAAGTTACTTTGAATTTAGTATTATTCTTATTAGTGAAGTACAACCAGCTATATTTTCTGCCTTGTGTTAGCTAACGCCCCAGTTACCTGCCCTGGAGGTTATGCGTACTTTTCTGACAGTGTACCTTTCTTCGTCGTGTTGGTGCTGTCCGCCACGGCGTGTAATTCGACAGCCTCTTGAACTGTACTGTGCATATGTTTTTGGGAGGTCTACCTTGGTTCTAGTGTTTCCTTCAGCCTTGGGTGTGTTCCTGAAGACGTGGTGCTGTCCGTCTCTTGACCCTTGCCTAAAAGTATTCCATCGTTGTACTGGTGATCGGACGTTAGGCGGATTGGTTAGTGGGTCGGTGGGCGCTTAAGCTACCCCTAGTGTGAGTTGACATCCTGTCACGTGAGTACAACTCTTGGCTGCCTGTCTCACAGCTTACACACCTGTAGTCACCTTCCTCAGGTCGATCCAGGGATCGTTGTCTGTCGATCACTCCATCTTATTTGGACAAGCTGTCATAATTGTTTAAAATTACCCTAATGCTTTAAAATGTTATTGCCTGCCCCACTTGTAATTCCGGCTTTCGGCCGTTAATTGTTTGTAACACTGCTTGTGGCTTTCAGCCGACGAATTATTTTCAATTTTCTCTTAATAAGGCCTGCAGCTGTCACTATAGCCTGTTACAGTTCGTTAAGATTGTCTTAGGAAGGTTTTAGTATTTTAACCTGCAACTGCCTTCCTTACTTGTAATTCAGCCCTTCGGCCGTTGAGTATTCTGAAAATTGTTTGTAGCCTTCAGCTCCCAATAATTTTTAATCCTTCTTAATCAGGTCTTCAGCCGTTAATTGTTTATAACATTGCATGTAACCTTCAGCCGACAAATAATTTTCAAAAAAATGGCTCTGAGCACTAAGGGACTTAACTTCTTAGGTCATCAGTCCCCTAGAACTAAGAAATACTTAAACCTAACTAACCTAAGGACATCACACACATCCATGCCCGAGGCAGGATTCGAACCTGCGACCGTAGCGGTCGCGCGGTTCCAGACTGTAGCGCCTAGAACCGCTCGGCCACCTCGGCCGGCAATAATTTTCAATCCTGTTTTAGTGAGGCCCTCAGCCATCACTATAGCTTGTAACAAGCTATTAAGGTTGTTAGGAAGGGTTTTAGTATTTTTAAAGTGTAATTCTCCACCTTATTTGTAATTCAGGCCTTCAGCGCTTGCGTATTCTAAAATTGCTTGTGGCTTTCAGCCCACGAACAATTTTCAACCTTCTTAATCAGGCCTTCAGCCGTTTATTGTCTACAACATTGTTCGTGGCCTTCAGCCGACAATAACTTGCAATTCTTCTAATAAGGCTCTCAGACGCCAGTGTAATAAAATCTTTAAAAAGTTTGTTGAGAGTTTTGTTTTTTTAAAAATAAAGTGTATGTGTTTTATCTGCAACCAACGGTAACTGATTAGGCCCCGTCGCTACCTTTCCTACTTTCCCTGAGTCCCAATTCTCAATTACGAGTGAATAGTGGGCAAAGTATAGTGTTCAGTTCAATGTTATGAAGCAGATCAGGGTTACAGGTCCACTTTCATGCGGGTTTGGGTAATGGCAGTGTTCCGTGATGACCCCAGTAGCTTATGCAGCAATGTGTGACACAGTTAGCGCAACACGGCAGCTGGTGGATAGAGCGAGCTCCACTGAAGACTGGTAGGTTACTTTGAGGATATGCCAGCCGCCGGTGGTAGATCTGACCCCTGGCGGCTCATGGCGCTTACACTTCCGCACTAGTACTGAATGGTGGACAGCGGTATTGCCCCTGTCTCATTATGCTGCCATCAAGGGCGGTAGTCTGGCAGCTGTAGGATTCCCAGGACGCAGCACGCCGGTGGAGAAGCTCCATGTGCAATAAGGACTCGGCACCAGCAGGCACACAGGCTCACGGAAACTGTGTGCTGTCACTTACCTCTTGTCGCATGGCATAGTCCTTTTGGCCCCATAAGCTCTGCTGGAATGCTGATCCATCCATTAATGGTTATTCATAATAGTTCGTGGACCACATTCCGACAAGCTTTTCCATTCACGTTCAGAACAAAAGATGCACAGCCTGGCGGTGTGTTAATGGCTTCCCTCGTCATGCAGGACCTCCATCTTAACACGGAAATCCAAAATTGCAGTGCTTGGCCTAGTCCACTTATGCTCTACACTGAAGAGCCAAAGAAACTGGTACACCTGCCTAATTTCAAGTAGAGCCCCCGCGGGCACGCAGAAGTGCCGCAACACGACGTGGCATGAACTCGACTAATGTCTGAAGTAGCGCTGGAGGGAACTGACACCAATGAATCCTGCTGGGCAGTACATCAATCTGTAAGAGTACGAGGGGGTGGAGATCTATTCTGAACAGCACGTTGCAAGGCGTCTCAGATATGATCAATAATGTTCGTGTCTGGGGAGTTTCGTGGCCAGCGAAAGTGTTTGAACTCAGAATAGTCTTCCTGGAGCCACTGTTTAGTAATTCTGGACTTGCGGGGTGTCGCATTATCCTGCTGGAATTTCCCAAGTACGTTGGAACGCACAATGTCATGAATGGTTGCACACCTGCATGGGAAAAGGACTCGTGTGTTCGGTCAAATGATTATAGAGCAATAATAATGGCATCACTGAATGGTGTAATAGCTATTGGCATAATAATGAACATAATAGAACGAAATGGGATGTGATACTGTGAGAAACACAGTGAGTGAATTTTTCTTCTAAGAACAGATACTGCACCGACATGAAGCATCACCAAACGGGTTTAAATGCCCACACTGCAAGCTGATGATGAAGAAAATTGACAGAGTATATGGAGGATTAGACGAACTGATGAAATACAGGGAGGGAGGTTCTAGAGTTCTGCCGTAAGTTTAACTCTCTGTAGTGAAAACCTTCCTCCACAATCACAAGAGAAGAAGGTGTACTCGGAAAAAAGACGCAGTAATATATCTCCCGAATTACAGGACAGTTATAAAAAGACTAGGAAACCATTTACTGGACTAAAAAACGTATCCAGTTGCGTACATACACCATAACCTTACAGTAATGAGCATCAGGTTCAAATTCAAGAAGAAGAAAATTGAATAAATCATTGAATGAATTTCTGAAATACAGACTATGATGCAGTGGAGGTTTCATGACACAGTGACCAATGACCAAGTTAAAAGTACAAGCTCAGTAGAAGAGAAATGACTACAGTAATGAAGTAAATAATGAACAGTGAAGGAAATAATGCATACTGGAGGATACACGGCAGCCATGCCGAAAGTGGCGACGAATAACCTATTGTGCCGCTACCGCTCAGGTCTTAAGTATACTTACGGTGTACTCAACGAATGTGACGAAAAAAGTGTAAGATTTTTCTACTTAACATTACTGATATTTACGCCCGGCAAGAGCGTGAATAGGGCAGTTGTTTGGCGGCGCGGACACAAGAAAAAATCATGATAATATGTGGGACCTGAATCTATACTTTCGCAAAATGATTCTCTGAACTCTGAATATTCAAGAGAGGACGGCTCACCGCTTTGTTAATATAGGATTGCGTGAGGCGCTTTTGGCATTAGTTTAAACAGAGGTCTACGTGGAGCTTCCATACTGACAAAAGAAAACGTAAAGCTAATCTCAGGGATTGTATTTCGTGTTATCATATTCAAATGTTGCTGCAGGATATCTTTACTGTAGTGAAATTTAATTAAAAGAAACTTTGTACTGAAAGAAAGTATTTCCATCTTTTTAACGCAATAATCTTCGTCTTGCTGAGAAGCGGCCAACAACTGAACTTAATGGAATGTTTTTAGTTTGTTACTTTCATTGAACATAAAATAGTATATTCACTTTCTTTTATTTTAATAATTATGTTGCAAGTCTCTTAAAGCGTCCGTTGATGATAAAACGCAATGAAATTAACAATGAAATTTATCCTGCGCAAGATGTCTGTCTAGAATGGCCGATTGTTCGACCGTTCTTGTCGTTTATCCAACGTGCTGAAAACCTTACAAATAATATTTTTATTTCTGCATGAAGGTGACGCGGCATATGGATGAAAAAATACACAATCAGCATAAATTATCATATATTATTTAAAATTTACAAATTACTATGCGTAATGGCCGCCGTAACGTGTGTTAGTTTCGAGACTAGAAAAGAGAGAGTAATAACACTGGTCTTTTTCGTTTCATTCGTCAGCGAGTAAAATAATAATTAATACAGAGATCCTATGCAGTTGTATTATAGAGTCTGTTTCTACCATTATTATTTCATTTTATTATAAATTACCATTATGAGAGCTAATTGCATTCGCATTTTCAGAGTTTTTTACTATTTTCATTTTACTTTGTTTTGTGTCTGACTTTTCGTCGCACTTTTCGTACAGTACATCGGTACACTATGAATGAGTCAGCAAATTGCATGGATGGAGTACATGCAAGAAGACGGAGAAGATAAGGCAATAGTGTAGGTCTCTTAGGTTAGTACGATAGGTATCATACTAAAAAAACGGCCACGGCTGACAGAGAGACTAAACCTAACCCCTTAGAACTAAAATGCATAGGGTAGACCGGATTGTGAACCTACACTAAATTAAAAAGAAAGGACAGATGGAATGAGTAAACTTAAGGCCTGTAAGATGGAGAGGAACTACTTTGAAGTGTGCTAGAGGATACAGAGTTGAAGTGTAGGAAATTGGTGATAAGGTAATGCAGTCAGAGCGTTGAAAGACAGGAGTTCGAAGAAGTTACCAGGAGTCGACGCCACATACATTCAGTGTTAGTGAAGGCTGTGGGATGTGGTGTACTAGAAGTTAATTCGGACTGATCTTAAAAATAACATTAATTAAACCATATTTGTGGAAGAGATTTATCATCACTTTCCCTAAGAGGGTCTGTGTCTACAAAAATGAAAACTACAGACCTATTAATGTCATAAGTCACGCATGTTGACTCCTAACAAATTTTTACACAGAAAAATCTAAAGGATCACTGAAGATGTACCGAACGAATCTCAGTCTATTCAGTGAACGTTAAAGTGTAATGAGTAAAAGTACATAGTAAACTGAACTGAATAAAACCACAGACAGCTGTTAAGTGATGATTAATTCACGAAACCGGCCGAGAATAAATTATCACTTAACAGCTATTTGCAGTTTTATTCGAATTCGATTTACATCTACATCTACATCTATACTCCGCAAGCCTCCTGACGGTGTGTGGTGGAGGGTACCTTGAGTACCTCTATCGGTTCTCCCGTCTATTCCATTCTCGCATTGTTCGTGGGAAGAAAGATTGTCAGTATGCCTCTGTGCGGGCTCTAATCTCTCTGATTTTATCCTCATGGTCTCTTCGTGAGATATACGTAGGAGGGAGCAATATACTGCTTCACTCCGCCGTGAAGGTATGTTCTCGAAACTTCAACAAAAGCCCGTACAGAGCTACTGAGCGTCTCTGCTGCAGAGTCTTCCACTGGAGTTTATCTATCATCTCTGTAACGCTTTCGCGATTACTAAATGATCCTGTAACGAATCGCGCTGCTCTCCGTTGGATTTTCTCTATCTCTTCTATCAACCCTATCTGGTACGGATCCCACACTGGTGAGCAGCATTCAAGCAGTGGGCGAACAAGTGTACTGTAACCTACTTCCTTTGTTTTCGGATTGGATTTCCTTAGGGTTCTTCCAATGAATCTCAGTCTGGCATCTGCTTTACCGACGATCAACTTTTATGATCATTCCATTTTAAATCACTCCTAATGCTTACTCCCAGATAATTTATGAAATTAACTGCTTCCCCTACGGTCCCAGGTTCGAATCCTACCTCTGGCATGGATGTGTGTGATGTCCTTAGGTTAGTTAGGTTTAAGTAGTTCTAAGTTCTAGGGGACTGATGACCTCAGATATTAAGTCCCATAGTGCTCAGAGCCATTTGAACCATTTTTGAATTAACTGCTTCCAGTTGCTGACCTGCTATATTGTAGCTAAATTATAAGGGATCTTTCTTTCATTGTATTCGAAGTGCATTACACTTGTCTACACTGAGATTCAATTGCCATTCCCTGCACCATGCGTCAATTCGCTGCAGATCCTCCTGCATTTCAGTACAATTTTCCATTGTTACAACCTCTCGATATACCACAGCATCATCCACAAAAAGCATCAGCGAACTTCCGATGTTATCCACAAGGTCATTTATATATATTGTGAATAGCAACGGTCCTACTACACTCCCCTGCGGCACACCTGAAATCACTCTTACTTCGGAAGACTTCTCTCCATTGTGTGAATTTCAACAGCTATGGCTGCCCGTATTATAAATATGTATGTTAAGATAAACGTGGATAGCTTCCTACGATATGTGCACCTACAGAATCCCCTTGACACTGCATATAGAAATGTGATGCTCACAATTATTAGTTGCTGTGGTTAAAGTGCAAAGAGAGACGAACAGTCTACAACATCAACAAATTACATGTGATGGTAATAATGGTAGAACATCAAATAAAGGACTTCGTGTAAAGAAAGCTGTTAGCCAGGGTTGCAAGCTTAGTGAAACTAATGCTCAACTTGTAGGTCAAACAATCAATAAAGGAGGAAAAATAAAATTTTTAAAGGTGAATAATGATCCAAAATAAATGTACTCCACACGTTACAAATAATATGGTTTGTGGATAAAAAAGCAAAGGCGAAAGTAGTGGAGCATAGTATAAAGTGGAAATTATGTGGCAGGAGTCTAAGCACATGGGGTCGATGCTATAAAACGGTCCACTCAGGACAATACGCTGATCCATGTTGCACGCTGAGTGATGTCTGCCAGCTGCTCAGTGCCCGGACTGTTACCGAAACCAGGGACACTTCGGTGTGTCGTCTGTAGCCACAACCAGCGTGGCATCGACCTCCGCCGTCAGATCACAACCATTCTGCCATCATCCTGCGGGACTGACTGCTATATGAGTCCAGCCGCCGCCTGATGGGCCGGGGGCCGAACTGATGCCCTCTTACCCACCGAGCCATCGGGGAATTCGCCAGTGCCACTCTCCGCCAGCTAGCTGCTAGTCTGGGGTTTATCCGTTGGATGTCTGCGCCCTTCTCTTGCCATGACCAGGTGGTACCCAGCGTCCCCAACTCAGTGGGCACTGAGAACCTGCTGCATTAGCCCGGATGTAGCTCGTTTGCTGGCTGAGACTGCCTATGCTGAAAGGTCGGGCAATGACTGTGCAGCCCTGATCTGTGGGACGAAGCCCACCTTCCAGTCGGTGTCAGATGGGGAACTGAGGTTGTAATATATCAATAAGGGCATTCTCATACCTTCCATTTCCTTCTGACTCACCTCGAAACAACCTCCACCAGAACATATTAGCACGCTTTACAAGCGCATTACCAAACAAGAGACCCACTAATTACTAATATGCATCATTAGATTTTCTGACTGTATTTCCAGGGACTCTTTAATAGCGTAGACCCAAAAATATGCCGTTCTGGTTAAGAATCATTTCATAGTGCTTCGAATAGCAGACTTTGTTGGTAGCAAATGGCAAATGCAGCATTGATGTTTGGTGCAGGTTATGGAAGACCATGCCAATCGACTGCACTCAGTTTTTTTTTAGATTCATTCGACTTACTTAATGCTCTCTCCACACCTAACTACGTTAATCTCTTCATATTTACGTAACTACTGCAAAGCTGAAATTGCTGTACACTGAAGTTGGGAAAAGCAGTTGTAGAAGTTAGAGGATTCCATGTCTATAAAGCAAGATTACACAGGATGGCCGAAGCGTGGAAAATGTCACAGGCGAAGAAAGATTTCTTCAACAAAACAATGGCATTGGTACAAAAAATGGATACGGAAATGAAGAAGAAGTATATGAACGAGTTTGTATGTAGCACAGCCTAATAAGATGAATGAAACGTCATCGAAAATCTCGAGAAGAAGAAATTGGAAACATTTGAAGTGTGATACTGTCACAGAACATTGTTAATTAAGTGGATTAACACAGTTAGAAATAAAGGTGTAAATATAGCTGAACAAGAATATTATGCAAGGCCCATACCAGAAGGAGGTACAGTTTACTTGGAAGTCTGCTACGACATTCAGATGTCTTTGAAAGAAGCAGCAGCAAGGAAAACTAGCACAAGCGAGCAAAGACAACTTTTTGAAAAACGCACTACAGCAGATGTTTCTACTTGTTACGATAAGATGAAAACATACGGATAAGGTAAAAAAAAAACAGGTAACCCTCAAATCAGTAGCATGACATCTAAAATTTCTAGGTAGACTGCCACAGTGGGCTCTGGTACCGTCAAGAAGGACTGGCATGCAAACAGAACAAAATGCTGGGGTAGTTGTAGAACCAGGTCGTAATAAATATAATTTGCACAATATGAAAATTATGTAAATGAACAAACAGTGCGCTGAAGGAACAAAATAGCAAGGATTGTAGAAGGACTTTCTACAAAATTATGAATGCCAATGGATACCAAATAAGTTTCCTGTTACGAGGGAAGTGAAAGCAGGACTCAAATCTGGCACCAGTTCACAGTACTGGAAAAGCCTTTCTACAGGATGTGACCAAGCAGCGCAGTCACTGGTACTTCTGAAACATATAAATAAAGTGCATTTAATAAACACATAACCAGTTCACAGAAGCAGGTGGCTCTTTAAAGTTCCCCAAATTACGCCCAAAAATACACAACACTAACCTTTCATGATAC
Source organism: Schistocerca cancellata (assembly GCF_023864275.1). Lineage (NCBI taxonomy): Eukaryota > Metazoa > Arthropoda > Insecta > Orthoptera > Acrididae > Schistocerca > Schistocerca cancellata. The sequence continues at coordinate 281,440,203 of NC_064631.1, read as the reverse complement.
TAATAAAAATTTACATTCCACAAATAAAATCAAGAACAATTTAAAACAACAGTGCTCTTATCTGATAGCAAAAACTGTTAACCCTTGAAAAGCTGACCAACAACAAGTTCAAAAATGGTTCAAATGGCTCTAAGTACTACCGGACTTAACATCAGAGGTCATCAGTCCCCAAGAACAAGTACTGGTAAACCTGGTACAAGCGAAATACAGGTATTCTGAGACTTGCAATAGACAATTCTGATGATTGAAGCCTATCCAACACAATTAAGCAAAAGAAGGCTGTCAAATAAGGCGAGCTGCAAGGAAACATATACAAAAAAAAATTAAAACCAGACGCACTCACTTAGCAATATGAGATTAGCTTTACCACACAAAAGTATTTTCACGAGCCGGCCCGATGTACAAACTAATAAGTGAACAATATAAACATTCAGACAAAACATTTTATTGCGACCTGCAATCTCAAGTGAAGAGTAATGGGTAGAAGCCGTTTGACGTGAAACCATAAATTATCCAGTCTTTTAAATTGTTTCAGAAACAGTAACAAACACCTAGTGGAAACCGACTGCAGCTCAACAGGGAACAAGGTCCGGCAAACAGCGCTAAACAAAATGGACTGTATGTTAACGCAAGTTTCGGTGCACAAGCTGACTCCAACAGCTATGTTCTGAAACGTGCTCAGCGGGTTTAGCTCTTTTGGTTGGCCAGGGGCTGTCCGACGTGACCAATGGTACACTAGTCTTCCCCTGGCCTCATCCTGTGACCTGCTATTCCTTCGTCCAATGTACAGCTGCCTGTTTTGCCTCCTGTCGGTACTATCTTATGAGCCTCATGAGTTTTCGTGTTAAATGTTGGGTTCAAACAAAGAACAGAGGTTTCCCAATTTATTAAAACGAGACGTATTTGTTTTCATGAACTTGCTTATAAAATTAGCACGCTCTTTCTGTCTCACTTTGTCTGAGCTCGAGACTGTAATATTATTATAGCAGACATCCAATAACGATTCACATTCTCAACGAAACAATCAAATAAGCGATGGTCGTCGAATGAGGTATACCGTTCTCAAAGCCACATTTCTTAATTCGTTCAAAATCAGGTTCAATGCCATTCACTCGACTTAGGTGACTCAAACGTGGAAAGATTCTAGCCAGGTGCCTAATCATTATTTCAGATATTATTCCTAGGAAACGTCCACAAAAATGAGAAAAGAAATCTGGTACGAGGCAGCTGCCCTACATAATCAATAAATACCTTGTACATTGGTCTATCAGCCCACGTAGTATGAAGGGAACCCTCGCGCGTGTTTGAATATCGGATTGTGTACTTAGAAGCTTCGTACTGATTCACCTGCCTCCTCACGTCTGTACTCAGGGATGGCCAAGTGAGATACTCCTCAATCTTCTGGATTGTCTTCTATATTCGCAGGTGCCTGCCGAGCTGAGACCCGTGAAGCAGTTAGAAAACCGTTCTAATCAACTCCGAAAGAACACCAATTATCCCTACGAGCAAAAGCGCCACCATGCGCTCAGTTATTGAAGGGTAGGGGGGGGGGGGGAGGGGAAGGACCTCAACAGATACGTTACAGATCACAAGGGGGCATAAACTGGAAGTACTCTTGAAAGAAACGAAACAATTAGGATCTAAAACTATATTTAGGAGACTACTGATTACCTCACACTATACATGACTGGCGTTCAATTAGTAATGCAACACACATTTTTCCTTAAAGCAGGTTGGCATTATTCAGGATTCAAACAGAGAATATCATTCCCGACTCTTTTGGCTACAAAATCTATGTTTTCAACCTTACCTCTGTCCAACGGGACAGTCATAAGCCACTTAACTGGGAAGGTCTATGTACGTACATGGAACCACTTTATTGGTCGTCGTCGGAGCCAACTTCTTGGTCCATCAATAGCCCTCCCCCCCCCCCCCCCCCCCCCACCCCATCATCCACGTACTCCTCCCGAGTAGTGCATCCTTCATTGAGCCAAATAGGTGGAAGGTGCGAGACCCTGGCTGTACTGTGTGTGAGGAAGAACAGTTTAGTGAAGTGAAGTTTTGTGACAAAGTTGGACAAAATATTGTCCACCTTCCAAGTAATTCTGCAGACATGGTTCTTCACTGCTCTTTATGGCGTTATGTTAGGCGTTGAGGAACCCACTAGGTTTACACCTTTGACCACCACAAATGGTGGACGAGCGTGTCAGCACTACCAACAGAGACGTCCATTTGTGCACCGAGTTATTTGATTCCGATCCGTAGTCTACCTCAAATGAGAGTGTCCGAACGTTCCAGCACTGCAGGAGTCACAGCTGTGTGCGGCTGGTCCGCATGCAGATCTGACAGGTTTGCGTGATTTTGTTGCGATGATGACAGATGCCTTGCCCAACGACTCACCATTCTATTGTTCACTGTTAGATCTCCATAGGCATTCTGTAAGTGCCCGTGAACGTCTGTGAGGATTTGGTTTTCGGCGAAAAGGATCTCAATGATAGCTCTCTGCTTGGAACGCGTTACCGTTACTAACGTCATTTCGAAGGCTACGTATAGCGTCGCCACCTGTGGAAACGTAAAAGAACGACTGCGGCTGAGGAATATTCCACGATGTGCTATAACAAATTCATCATTTTTTCAACGGAAACTGGCCGTGAAAAAATGTGTTGCGTTACTTATCGAACGTCCCTCACATTTCACTAGCTCTTAAAACTTCTAAGTCGTGTCATTTAACATTGGGCTAAAGAATATTTTGCAATTCCCAAATATAAAAAGTAATATACTATTAACGTTTAAATTTATAGACAGTGTGTGTGTGATCATTGTGTATTATGTACTAAACCTTTTTGTGGGGAAGAATCGGGAAAAAATGAAAGAATTCATTGAACATAACAGGCTACACGTCAGATTTTGATCAGTTTAAAAACAATTGAAAATACTTATAACCTAGGTGTTCTATTTCATTTTAGTAGTGAAACCGAGTAGGTAATTGGTATACATTTTGTAATAAACATTTACTTACCATCATTCCTTTGCCTTAAAAAAAAAAGACGGTGTTGATGAGTTGCGTTGAACTTGCAATTTCTCTTAACAGATGCACTGCCTGTAACTTTACCATTACATCGACATCAGACTAAGTAATTGCTTCAGGGAATTTCATTATTAGCCGTCTGTCCCTTTATCACTTCCTAGAAACACACAGCAAAACCAAGCAAATTGGTGCTTACCTATCCTGCTCGTTCATCACTCGTAGTCATACCAAGACAGTTCATTTTAAATTTGGAACATTTTCTTTTTAGTTGAAAGTGTAATTGGATTTGGCTTACTGGCACGTTAGTGAATCCTCAAGAACTATTAGTGATGTGGCCGCACACTTCGGACATCGTAGCGCCTACTGCATCGGCATCCCACTTTACGTCCGACCATCACGGGATGCGTGCATCACAGGGTGTATATCCACCAGAAAAACCTATGTCGTCTGTGTTGTCAAAACAAAGACTTACCGTCGGCCACAACACAACATCCACCAGGCCGGCACCAACGGCCGCCAGGGACCACTACCCGTCCGCGGTGCCTTCACAATAGGTCGCAGCTAGCCTAGGAACTACTTTGCTACGCCAGGCACGCCAGGCACGTGATCGGAAATAGTTCCGGCAGATACGTCCGCCAACGGGCTTTATAAGGTGGTACACTGCCGGCAAAAGGCAGCTCGACGCACCGCTCGGAGGGATACACAGCTGCCGCCCTGGCAGCTACGTCCAGCCGCCTCTTCTAGCTGGTTGATCTATTGGTATAGTCGATGAACCACTTGATGGTGTAGAACTGTTTGTGTTCGCTCCCCGTGAAGAGTGGGGTCTTTTCATTATTATTATTTTTTGTTATTTTCTCGATCTGCAGTTGGGATCGAGTCGGTTGTTCTTTGATTATTGTATTATTGTCTCGTTTTGGTGAGTGCAATAAATTGTTTATTCCGCATTTCTATTCTAATAGCGCAGATACTTCAATTAGAATGTGTAGCTAGTTACACTTGGATATAATTGTTCAATGGTGTCAATTTTTTGTCAGGTAAAACTCAAAAAATTTGTATCGCTTTTCAAACAAAAGTTGGGGGGGGGGGGGGGGACGACGACGACATCTCCCTTGCCCTACCCAACGATGGACGCTCATGCTCATGAGTAAGACAACACAGTAAGCCCTTTTGTAGTTCGTAACCAGGCAATTCCTCCCCAGCAGCAAGTGTCTGTTTCAACTCGTGAAGGCTAGGATTCTGTTATTGTCTTTCCTCAGCGGAAATCCAGGCCTCGCCATTAGCATCATCAGGATTACCAGGATCGCCAACATGCTCTTCGAACATACAGCTCAGAACAACGGAGAAATGGGATGCTGAAATGCAGATGGCCCAAGAGGTAATGTGACTTACGTAGTCGGACAAGGAGCCGATGATCCGTTTCAAGGGTAAGCTCTCGTTGCTGAAGATAGAAGTTAATTATTCTTGTGAGATGTGGATCCTCAATGCCTCTGATCCGTAGACGGAATATTCAACTTCAGCAGGAGACAAAGACCTGGTGGCATACGTCTCAGGATGTCTATAAGCGTCTTGGTCCTGCAGGAGTAATTGTGACACGATGCCCGAATTAGAGACGTAGGTCTTGACTATGAATTCCCTATTTAAATCCGGGATAGCCCAACAGAGGCATTACTTAATGTGAATTTCAATGCGTCAACAGATGTCTGGTGGTTTTCAGTTCATTAAGGCCTCCCTTTCTTACGTAACAGATTCAGAGGTGCGGACATCTGAGCAATTACAAGTACGAACGTCCTAAAAAAATTCACTAACCCAACAAACAGACGATTTTTTTGTTAGGAGGTCGGAACTTCTGGATCGCCTTAGTTCGCTCCTGGTTTATTTTAATCCCACTGTATCACATCAAATGCCCTAGGAAGAAAACTTCTTCATGGGCCGGATAAAGCTTTGGTGACATTATTGTGAGAACTAATGCTACGCAAACAGGCCAGTACTTTCGGACATGCTCAATAAGCCCAGAAAGTATAAGACTTCAGTGTGTTCAAATAATCAGTGGCTAAACTAACAGGGATGACACCGGAGACAAACTAATATTTTACGTAAAGCAACCATGTGTCGGAAACCCATACTGCGTGAGCACTGAGCATGCGTAGGTAACACACCGGTGGAACAGAAAAATGCCATTGTGTCTATCGTTGTTACAGAAAATCTTGGTTTGAGACACGTTTTACATTGCGATTCATGCTTTCGAGAACGAGTGTTTAAACAGAGGGTAGCATTAGCGCTGCATGACAGTTGCAGTATCAACATGGAGCGCTACACATGGGGAGTACTGTGAGAGATGCACTTTGTTCACGGTGCGACTGAAAGAAATGTATAGTCAGATATAAACATACGTGTTATTGTTGTCCGAGGTCATCAGAGACGTTCTACAGTAAACATGTTGGCCGGTCTCGTGGGAGACTACTTAATTGTTCCTTACGTGTTGTCTGCTCGACTCAGGTGGCCATTGTATAGAGTGTTTTTGGAATTTCGCCAGCCGAAGTTACTGGAGAAGGTACCGCTAGATAGCATTAGGAGGATGTGGTTTCAGCATTATAGGGTCCTAGTGCACTTTGCAGAGCCAGACAGTACTTTTGGCACTCGTTGGATCGGACAGGGGACACCAGCGCTTTGGCGTGCAAGATTCAGGACCTAACCCCATTAAACTACTTTCTCTGGGGCTACATGAAAGCCGAGGTATATCTCACCACCGTGGACTCGGAAGCGGGATTGGTTGGGAAAATTCTTGCAGCATCCATACAAATACAGAACGCAGCACATATTCCCCCACGAGCACGGCACTCCCTACAACATCGACACCGGCTACGGCCTTAGGTTAACAGTGGTCATTTTGAACATTTATTGTAATGTAATAGTGGTCAGAACAATATAGCAATGAGAAAGAAGTAACAGTGTGATTTTCAGTCACACATAATAACCTCCTACATACTCAGCACTGCAAAAATATACTTTTCCGACACGTGGTTCCTTTATGAAATATGTTCGTGTTAGTCCCCGTCATCACCCCCGTTAGTTTGGGCACTGAATTTTTTAACGCCCTGCAAACTGATTACTTCGTTCAAATAATTAAAAACCCTGATCTCCCACTTACCGCGAGCGTTTGCATTAGCGTTTGTTTTCGTTTTTTATATATTTTTATTCGTTTAATTTTTTAAAATAAGAAATCTGCAAATACACTTTCAAATTAATAGAACAACTTATTTCTAAAGAGGAAAGAAACATAACTTCTCCTTATAATAATGTCGTGCGTCGAGGGTCTCCCGGCGGGTAAACCCGATCGCCTCGTGCAAGTCTTTGGAGGTGACGCCACTTCGGTGACTTGCGCGTCGATGAGGATGAAATGATGATGATGAAGATGACACAGACATCCAGTCCCTTAGCGGAGAAAATCTTCAACCTAGCCAGGAATCGAAAAAAATGGTTAAAATGGCTCTGAGCACTATGGGACTTAACATGTGAGGTCATCAGTCCCCTAGAACTTAGAACTACTTAAACTTAACTAACCTAAGGACATCACACACATCCATGCCCGAGGCAGGATTCGAACCTGCGACCGTAGCGGTCACGCGGTTCCAGACTGAAGCGCCTAGAACCGCTCGGCCACACCGGCCGGCCGGGAATCGAACCCGGGCCTCCCGGCATCACAAGCCAGCGTGCTTTCCACTTCTTTTTTAATTTTGTTACGGGATAGTGGACCGGAGGGGGCTCGGAGGGCAAAGTGGGCAGGGGGGAAACCCGAGGCCTGGTCACAGTGTTCCCCTCACCACCACCGAGCCTATGGAGCACACGAAAGTGGGAGACACAGGAATCAATAGAAGTGGATGGCGTTATTGTTGTTTATTTATTTACATTTTGTTTTTGTAATGTTCACTATTATTATGAAATTATGTAGAACATACATCAGCGACAGAGGAAAAAATATAATTGCTGGGCAAAGTAAAAGGAAAAGGAAAACGAAATATAGTCCGCGCAATCTAAGACGCGCTCTCCCATCCGCGGAGGTCAGAGGTAAGAGGAAGAATCGATCATAGGCAGCTTAAACTTAGTGACCACTCTGGGGGGGGGGGGGGGGAGGGTATGTAGGTGCCCTCAGCTCCAGGCACCTCCAAGTTAGGGGAGGTCTAACAAAGACCCCTCGAAGATAGTTAGCAAATAATGTTCGATAACGTGGCGTGTTTTCGAGAGCTACATAGGCTGTTCAAGGGTTTGGCTATCCGTGCAGGACTCACGGCCAATCCAAAACTTCCATATGTCGCCCACCATGGGTCCACGATCTGTACTCGTACACCCATTATGTATATTCTCGTAGAGGTCAGACGTTGTGCTTGAAAGTCGCTTGCCCGCTATCGGCAGAGAAATACCAAGTACGCGTGGTTCATGACTTACGGAAGTTTGGGTCTAGGCGTGAGTTCATGCAATGATAGCCAAAGCTAAAGTGACAGCTAGCGATACGTGGGAAACCCGGGTTCAAGTACTGGTCCCGCACAAATTTTCATCGTCGTCATTCCATTCTACAGCTAATGGTTGTCCTTATTCGCAACTGCGAATTCATTTGATGAAGTCCAAAATCTGTATCCTAACTGTACACGCCATACATGCCTGGAACACCTACACAACTTATACAAGTTAGGGTCGGAACGTAAAATAAAACTACCAACTTAATCTAAAACCAAGCTAGTATCGGGGAAAAAATTACAATCAAGCAGCTGTCTTGTACTTAGTCCCTTAGCGACTAATTACCTTAATGGCCATGACAAATCATTTTTTTATAATAAACTCATACCCAACCATCTAATGGTGATAATTTAGGATTCACGGTTCGACCACCCGACTGACGTCTATAGTCGATCTTTATACAGATAATTACAGGACCTCTGTTGTTCAATATAAAATATCGAATCACAACTCCTTCAGTCCTGTAAATTTCCAGTTGTTGTTTTGTTTGAGCAATCAGTTTCGGGCCTTCATCACTGTTCAGCAGTCGGCAAGTCATAATCTAAGGAATCGATGGGTCAAGAGTAAGTCTATGGATAACAGTCATTGAACGCTGGCACCTATTTTGACTGGATCAGAGGTGAGATTCCTCCAACACGTTCGTCAGGGAGCTTGGAAGATGACATAATGTAAGGTTGAAACTGGTTGCTAAAATACAATAACAACTGGAAATTTAGAAGGATGGAGTAGTTTTGATTCGACGTTTTGTTTTACCTGACTGACGGATTGCAATGAAGAAAACTTGCATATGTCACGATTCCTCGAATACGATAACAGAGTCGCTGCTCCAAGAATGTAATTAGGCACAAACAAATAAGCTCTTGGCTCAGCAGCGCCCACACAATGGAAGTCTGCCTGTTGTCACGGCCTTCACCTCACTACGTCCTCTCAGGCTCCATATCGACAACGCTTTTTTTCTGACGTCAACTATCCGCCAATTTCTTTCGTCCTGAACGCAGTCTCGTGCAAAATGCTCAGACCCCCGCAACAGTAACAAGTTCCTCTGGGTAAGGTAGCACTCTCATTCAGTTTGCGTGCGCCTCGCGTCGTGCGCTCAGCGATACCCGAAGGATCCCCGTGATCAAATCTTTCGTCATCAAACCTTATGCTTTCTATGTTAGCGACTACCATATCCAAATCAGCAGTAATTAGAGGTTTCTCAGAAAATAATATTAGCGAACGGCCATCCTGTCGCATCTCTTCTAAGATGTTCTTTACAACTTCGCCCTCCGTGAACATACAGAGATACACTGGCCGTACGAAATTGTTGTATACACTCTGCCAACATATCATTACGAACCTCCCTCGGAAGAAATGCTGGCTAATTAAGTCATTCATAACCGTAGGTGACAGTCTCTCCTGTTCAATCCATTCTCGTAGTTCTCCCAATGTGCTACGATTATACAAACTGGTACTAATCATTCCTCTTTAACAGCCTCGAGGCAACGAATATAAAATTTGAAAAATTACCAAATGGTCGACGTTAAGAGTATCAGCTTGTTGTCCAAGGTAAAAGTAAACCACAAAAAATTAACTATTTCTTCAACATTCTCGATAGAGAGAGATTATCAGCATCGCGAAACATCACCAAAATTCGACTGGATAACTTAACAAAATGATGCCCTTTATACTCATTAACACTTCCTCTCATCTCAGCCGGCTTCTTATGAGAGAGAGAGAGAGAGAGAGAGAGAGAGAGAGAGAGAGAGAGAGAGAGAGAGAGAGAGGGAGCGGCATCCTCATAATCGTCAAATGAAGTATCGTCCCATTCTAACGCGTGCACTTAATTTGTAATTCCGTATCTTTGTTCTGCGATTCAATAATCGTAGCAGCCTCTTCCTGGATAGTATTAACTACCTTCAAGTCTTCAATACGATTACACCAATAGCTTATTTACACTTTCACAAGATGTACCTGAGCTCAGGACAGATTACTATGAGGGCATGATGAAAAGTAATGCCTACGAAATTCTTGTGCGAAAACTCTTTAAACTTTTTTCTAGAAAATCTCTATTATTCCTGACTACATACTGTGATAGCAAAAGTCCCAAAGGCAAGAATGAGTTATGCAAGACAGCGAAAGTTTGTAGGCTTGTTTATGCACCTTGAAGATTATGTCTATTCGAACTTTGGGCCAGTCGCGTAAGAGTAGTGTTAGTAGAACCACTTTGAGGATACAAATAAGGTTGCTTTAAAAAAAGCTCAATAACGGACGTGAGAGTTAGTTGTGTTGAAGGATGGACCTAGTGAGTTGATGTTAGTCATGTATGCCTTTACAATTTCGAAGATGCCATTATCAACAGCTCACTGAATTTGAATGTGGTCATATAATTGTGCTACGAGAAGCTGGAAGTTCCTTCCGTGATAATGCACCTGGAACAGCAATATGAGCAGTAGTTGGCATTACAGTGATACAACGAATTATTGCTAATCAGCTATGAGCCAGACATCCTAAAGCGTGCATTTCAGTAACCCCAAACCCCCGCCGTTTGCGACTTTACTGGTGTCAAGTGAGAGCTCATTGGAGGGCGCAGTGGGAGTCTGTCGTGTTTTCTGATGAAATCCAGGTCTACCTCAGCGCCAGTGATTTCCGTGCGTTCTTTAGAAGGAGGCAAGTTGAGGGTCTGCAACCAACCTGTCTGTGGCTTAGACACACTGAATCTACACCTGGAGTTACGGTCTGAGGTGCGATTTCGTTTCACAGCAGGAGCATTCCCGCACAGCAACAGCAATATTCTGAAACGTGTTCACCAAGTTTCGTTCGTCCAGTTGAAAAGGGGCCGTCCCAGGTTGTCATTCGTCCAAAAGTGTTCCTCTGGTCGCTGGCGGTTCCTTTGTCCGGTGTACAGCTGCTCATCTGCCCTTCTGTCTACACTCTCACACAGGCCACGACGTCAGTGTCGTACACTCAGCCACGCACTGGTCTGACACGTCCCGCTCGCTTCTCCATACGGAGTAGAGACGGCGCTCCGGTTGCCTGCCGGAACCTTGCCTCTTGAGAACCAGGTCAAGACTGCACCACACGAGCCCGGTGAATTTGTAAACGGCTCACATCCTCTGTGGCGCGATGCGCAAAGACGTTGCTTGGTGATACTCAAAGAGCGTAACTACAGGCAATATCGTTAGGAGGCGACAAGGCTCAGTTACATTATACTTACTGATACGCAAAAGAACTGATATTGATGGATATGTTTTTAAGGTATATTATAAATGTGTGTGGGTAGGTGCACATAGTATATTCTCTTGTCTACTCAGGTTGTGCCCCTAAAATTCATTTACCAAAAACAGTTTACGTAAATGGAAGACTCAAAATGAGAGACTGCTGGAATCAGCGGACTGTAATTTGGAGCTGTTTGGATGATACTTTCATAGTGCTGTCTATGAAGAAGATCAATTAATGGAGTTTTTACATCATCTCAGCTCCATAAGAACATTCAGTTCCCAATGGAGATAGGGAAAGATAGTTGTCTGTCTCTCCTGTAGGACAATTTGACTTGGCGGAAGAATGATGGTTGTCTGGACTATTAAGTCTGACGTAAGTCCACTGATACCGATTTCTATTTACAGTCCTCGAAACTTGGAGATGTCATAAGGCGTCCCAAATTATTAGTATGCTTAAAACACTTTACATAGAGCTCACACATTCTCGGATCCAGATAGTGTGCCTACAGATCTCGCTCACGTAAGAGCTCACACATTCTCGGATCCAGATAGTGTGCCTACAGATCTCGCTCACGTAAGGACAGTGTTCAAAGATAATGGATATTCCACTCGAAAGATTGAAAGGGCTCTATCACTTGAAGTTAAATAGCAGGAATATGGCAACGAGGAGAGTACGTCGGCAAAACCCTTACCTTTCTTCCGCGTATTGGCAATATTTTACTGAATATAACTATAATCCTCCGTAAATCTCAGTATAAAATGATTTTAAGGTCACTTTCTAAGAATTTAGATCTACTAGGTTCAGATCAGTCTGTTATGCAGGCTAGTTCACAGCAACATGAGAGAATGCTAAGACAAATATCAACTCTACACTAGTCTTTTGCAACTAAACAAGTCTCCTATTGCCGAACATTGTACTTCCATCGAACATTAAACAGAATATGACAAAATATTAATTTTGTTCATAGCAAGAATCCATGAAGAAACGTGATACGGGAAATCTGTTGAACATGGCAGCGATAGCCAGTTACATAATGAGTGGAACCCCTTCTTCCACGATTTGCTTTAAACGAAGAAGACGAACTAATCCGGTGACCACGACAAGCGACAATCATGAGGACAAGTGATATGCGTAATTCCATTAGCGACGGTTCCGTTAGCCGGATAGTGTGGTATGTCTATCGCCACGATCTTAACAAATGCACATACCAGACACATTGTGCTAATACACTGCGAAAGGGGGAAAGTCTTCGTCAGAATGACTCAGTCAGAAACACAAATCTCACCATACTTTACAACATGATCCTCTACACAGGTCATTACCAAAAGCAGTAGAACCTACCTGAAACCTGGAAATGACACTCACATACCTCCTCGTAAATTTTCAGCCAAAATAATGAAATAATCTTTAACCAACGAATCATCATTATCTAGCAACAAAACTACCCACCAGAACACCGAATGTGGCTCTTATCTCAACTATTTTAGCCATGAGCAACTTCTTACCCTTGCCCATCTCATTTCCCTTCAACTAAATAAACGAAAATTCACCATATTTTTCTCCCTTTACATCGTAAATGCCTTAGAACGGGTATTATATTCTGGACTGCTCTTCAAGCTACAAATCTACGCACTCCCAGTTACCTACGCACGCCTTATAGGATCCTTGCCTGACTACCGCCCTACGTATGTAAAATGAACCATTCGTGCTGCCGTATACTTCGGCCCATTGCAGGTGTAGCTCAAGGCTCTGTCCTGTCCTCTTTCCTTTACACCTTTACACAGCAGACATTCCTAGAACCAACACCCCCAACTACCACTGCAATTTGCTGACGGCATCGTCTACCTAACTATTCATCGCCCCAACACCATCTACACTATAGTCCCGCTTGCACACTGGTGATATCACCACTGATGACCGACTCTGTATCGGAACTGTGCAGTTAGGCGCTCTACAGCAATACGGACTTCAAAAATTTCAGAGTTGAAACAGCATTGGTTTTCAGTGTATTTTTTCTTCTACATAACCTTGTAATGAAATTAAGAAAATTTATACCATTACGTAACATATCTCAACAGAAATGCTCTATGATTTTTGAGAAAGTAAAATTGTTTTGAAAATTTACTATAAACACACATCTGTAGGCCTGAACACAAACTAACATTTTACATCTTCTCTGTCGTCTCGGGGATTTACATTTTCCTGCAGCAAACAATCAGTCACGTGCGACAAGAAAAATACGTTTCACATTAGAAATGAAGCAACGGGGACCCTACGCAAATAAGAATTTATTTTGGTAATTTTTCGTGTCCATTTATTCGATCTGCAGGCAAAACCTACATCATTCGACAGACTGGAGCTTCTCTTGAAACAGTGTCCAGTAAATAAAAAACAAGGCAAATATTTTCTATTTCGCTAGTTTTCCAGGCATGTAGAAACCATAAAAACGAGAATTTTTGGCTTCATCTTTTATACACCTAACTGAAAATCATGGGAGAGCCATTGATTTCATCATGATACTCTTATCTCATCACACTCATTTCTACATTGCTTAATCCGTAAAACCCTGAATCATTAAAACAAGTTTCGAAGTTAATTTAAGTTCAACACTGTTTATATAGTAGCTATATTCCTATAAATGAGCAAACGATTATGTGGATATTTGTATAATTGCCCAAAATGATCCTGCACTTCTTTAAAATAAAAATTCTGGAAACTCAGAAATGTTGTAGGAATGATGAAGATTACTAAACATTTTCGTGCCACAGAGTGGAAGAAAATTTATTCTTCACCACAGAAAAGTTGTATGACAGTAACAATCAGGAAATCATTGCAGAAGTCAGATAGATACATATCACACACATAGCAACGAAGTATAAGTTGATGAGACGTTTGTCTCACAATATAAACAAAACTTCTTCTTTATACCAGATCACAAATGAAATAAAATAAACTATTCTGTTACTAGAAACAAAAATGTAGTTAGAAATCGCTCAGTATCAAATTACTGTAGGCATAATGCAAGGAAATAAGAACTGGCTACATACACAAAAAGTGGAATAAATTTTAACGTCATAGTCATAGTCCTGAGAGTCTAAAGGCCCACAACAGAGCTGTTATTTAACTTCACCATGCAATGAGAGTACTAGTAATTCTCAGTAAGAATAACTAGGAAGCCACTGTATGTGCATATTTCAATATTAACTTCATCTCGGATGATACTGATTGTATTAATGCAAGATGTGTCTCATTGAAAAGGTGTGAACTCCATAGTAAATTCATAGTTTGACAGTGATTGTCTAAATGGCAACAATAAAGTATCTTCATCAGTCATGTTTAGTTAAAGAAGAGAGAAACGACAGTAACTCAGATTCATAAATGCTGAATCTACCATATTCTTACAACGCCTTGAATCCAGTTTTCCTTTTAAAAAAAATCCAGAGATAAATGCTGAATTGGAAACACGGGAAAAGTTGCTAGCCTACTTTCACTAAGAGTCTAACATGTTACTGCAAGACATCAAGTAGAAAAATCAGAAATTCAATACAAAATAAAAAAAAACCTTACTAGTAACTTCCATATTATATCAGAATATTTGCAGTCAGGTATGTAACTTCTAGTTCGCACCATTGCTCATACTGACCAGTTTTTAGCTATACCAGAGTCATAATTGAAGGAAACTTTAACCGAAACAGTTATAAAAACATTTGATTGGATGACCGGTTTCGACAGAGTTATAGTGTTATCATCGGAGCTTATGCTTTAAAATTTTTAAAACATATTGTCCATCAGTATTGCAAGTCGCTTCACATGGATAGGCAATAAGTTAAATTTTAAAGTGTAAGATCCGATGATGACAGCATAGCCCTGTCGAAACTGGTCATCCAATAAAATGTTTTTTCAGCGATCATGGCTTATGAATTTTTTTAAAAAGTGATATATACATTGCAGTTCGTCCTCAGACTGACAATGTCAGGAATCTTTTCCAGAATGTAGAGAGATGATGTTCTCTGAAATGAGTAAGATTACACAACACACATATAGTAGCTGATGTTGTTTCAAAGCCACTATTTTCCTCCTGTCATGGTTTGTAATTTGTATCCTCGACATGAATAGTCTACAGTGGTTTTTTGTGGCTGTTATCTGCAGTTTACCTCGACCTGTTCAGCAGAACGAGATTTATGGTTCATGGTGTATCAACGAATGAATAATGGCAATAAGAATTATTTAAGATACAACAATACTGGAAAGTCAACCAGAAAAACGAAATCCTTTCTCCCCAAATCTGTGCTCATCATAGCAAAGTTGATAGCAGATGCAGCTGACAGAGTTAACTTTGACCAAAAGGCACTAGTTAGGGCACTTTATACAAATGCAGTTAATAATCAAACATCTATTTCCTGGCATTCTAATTACACTCCTGGAAATGGAAAAAAGAACACATTGACACCGGTGTGTCAGACCCACCATACTTGCTCCGGACACTGCGAGAGGGCTGTACAAGCAATGATCACACGCACGGCACAGCGGACACACCAGGAACCGCGGTGTTGGCCGTCGAATGGCGCTAGCTGCGCAGCATTTGTGCACCGCCGCCGTCAGTGTCAGCCAGTTTGCCGTGGCTTACGGAGCTCCATCGCAGTCTTTACCACTGGTAGCATGTCGCGACAGCGTGGACGTGAACCGTATGTGCAGTTGACGGACTTTGAGCGAGGGCGTATAGTGGGCATGCGGGAGGCCGGGTGGACGTACCGCCGAATTGCTCAACACGTGGGGCGTGAGGTCTCCACAGTACATCGATGTTGTCGCCAGTGGTCGGCGGAAGGTGCACGTGCCCGTCGACCTGGGACCGGACCGCAGCGACGCACGGATGCACGCCAAGACCGTAGGATCCTACGCAGTGCCGTAGGGGACCGCACCGCCACTTCCCAGCAAATTAGGGACACTGTTGCTCCTGGGGTATCGGCGAGGACCATTCGCAACCGTCTCCATGAAGCTGGGCTACGGTCCCGCACACCGTTAGGCCGTCTTCCGCTCACGCCCCAACATCGTGCAGCCCGCCTCCAGTGGTGTCGCGACAGGCGTGAATGGAGGGACGAATGGAGACGTGTCGTCTTCAGCGATGAGAGTCGCTTCTGCCTTGGTGCCAATGATGGTCGTATGCGTGTTTGGCGCCGTGCAGGTGAGCGTCACAATCAGGACTGCATACGACCGAAGCACACAGGGCCAACACCCGGCATCATGGTGTGGGAAGCGATCTCCTACACTGGCCGTACACCACTGGTGATCGTCGAGGGGACACTGAATAGTGCACGGTACATCCAAACCATCATCGAACCCATCGTTCTACCATTCCTAGACCGGCAAGGGAACTTGCTGTTCCAACAGGACAATGCACGTCCGCATGTATCCCGTGCCACCCAACGTGCTCTAGAAGGTGTAAGTCAACTACCCTGGCCAGCAAGATCTCCGGATCTGTCCCCCATTGAGCATGTTTGGGACTGGATGAAGCGTCGTCTCAGGCGGTCTGCACGTCCAGCACGAACGCTGGTCCAACTGAGGCGCCAGGTGGAAATGGCATGGCAAGCCGTTCCACAGGACTACATCCAGCATCTCTACGATCGTCTCCATGGGAGAATAGCAGCCTGCATTGCTGCGAAAGGTGGATATACACTGTACTAGTGCCGACATTGTGCATGCTCTGTTGCCTGTGTCTATGTGCCTGTGGTTCTGTCAGTGTGATCATGTGATGTATCTGACCCCAGGAATGTGTCAATAAAGCTTCCCCTTCCTGGGACAATGAATTCACGGTGTTCTTATTTCAATTTCCAGGAGTGTATCTATTCACAAAATGGGCCATAAATAAGGGAACATTAAGTGCTTTTCAAACAGTACTATCTGCAGCAGGGTGGTAGCCTAGACTGCAGGAAATAGAAGCAAGTGATGCGTTGCAAGAGTATTTCCAGGGCATCAAAACAAAAAAAGACTACACCTGTCTACAGAAGACCAAAAAATTTTCAGTGTGCGTGTCACATCCCATTAGTGAAAGAAAAATATAGTACAATAGTGAAATCAAGAAATTAAAATGTTTTATAAAGGGTGTTTCACAATTCACGTTACACATTTCTAGAGGCTGTAGAAGGTATTTATTATAACAAGTTTTACATAGGAAACCATGTCTAGTAACTTCATCCAACGACGCTACGGAGCGTCAAAGTTATAAGCGCCAGCGACTGTAAATGTATGTATATACAGGGCGAATCCGTGATGACCTTACAGACTTTCAAGGATGATGGAAAAGGATAAATGTATCGATGTTAGATAGGGGTCCCCGTATCGGAAAGAAACGAGTCGAAAGTTACAGGCTAAAACCCTTCTGATACCTCTGACAATGGAAAACCGCTAGTGTTGCTGCAAGGACTGTACGTTAGGGAACTTCTAGAGGTAGAAATATGTACCAAAACAAGAAAAAATGTCTAGTAAATATGGGCTCTGAAATGCATACCTTAAAAGTTAAGAGCACTTGTTCAATAGGAGAGATGTTTCTCACTAGTGAAGATGAACCAGTGCTCTTAGCTCCATAGCTATGCATTATAGAGCTAATGTTAACCAGATATTTTTTCTTACCTTGGATGATGCTACCACCTCTGAAAGTCCATATCCAACTTTCTTATCAACAACGAAATCCGTGCGCGTATTCCACTGTCAGAGGTGTCAGACTGATTTTCGTGTGAAATTTTCGACTCTTTCGTTTCCGAACCAAGGGTCCTGACCTGAAACTGATGCATTTATTCGTCTCCATCAAACTTGCACGTTAGTAATATCATCATGGAATCAGGTTCATCAGAGGTGACTATAACTTCGTAACGTCTCGTAGGATGACGTTTCTGGACATGTGTTCCTGGGTGAAACCTGATCTGCTGAGTCCCTTGTACAACCTCTAGAAGTGTGTAACATGATTTGTGAAACACTGTGTGTAGCCAGTACATGACCACTTCAAAGATGCAGCAGGTCTCAGCTCACAGCAAACGTTTTGCAGTCAATGTTTACACGAAAAAAGAAAAAGCTTATAGAATGGATGCGAGGGAAGCCAAGAAGAAATACAATGACAGGTTGACTGAAGAAACTCATAATCCATACGAAACAGGTAGTTCTGTAGCAGCATTATTACTGATGTGGAATAAGAACTTGGTGTCAAGTTTTCCTAACTGAGGACCAACATCAAGTGCAGAACGAAGTCTCCTTACCGTGACGGATGGAACATTAACATGTTTCGATACCCCCCCTTGAACCTATAGGTAGGTGGAGAGATAATTTTCGAAAGAGAAAAGAACAGCAAGTTCTGTGGTTTGTATCTTTTTCTGTGCTTGCTACTAACAAGGTTCATGAGAGATTTGGCAGACTGAAAGAAGCCTTTATCATCAGAGTATTCAACAAACGTATCTAAAACACCTTGCATAATCTCTAACATGCGCTGCTTATCGTAAAAATGTGGTAATGCATCGTTTCAGTACAAATGAAATGAAACGACGGTATGACGTTGTTGGCTGTGAGCTCCCATCTGGAGAAGTTCGGCAGCCGAGTTGCAAATCTTTTCAGTTGACGCCACACCGGGCGACTTTCCGATGATTACGATATGGTAATGACAACACAACACGCAGTTCCCGAGAGGAGAAAATCTTCTACCCCGTCGTGAATCCAACCAGGGCCAGTTGTATGGCAGGAGGCTGACACTTCAGTACGCTTTCGATATCATAAGAGTAATTCACTTTCATAGAAAATTTGTATACGTTCAGCAAATTATTTACTAATAAGAAACTGAAACTTCTAGCTGTTCATTAACAACTAGACGGTGTCTGTCTTCCTCAGAACGATCTGCAACCATTAAAAGTTTATTTTATGCCCCACTATTAACAGATATACTTCACATTTTATTTTCACTTTCATATTACTCATCTGAAATCACACTTTCATTCATGGTTTTGTGAAGTAGTGCTGCTACCAGTCGCATACATATTTCCATCAGGTGATTCTCTGCAAGCTAGTTGCGATGAAAAGTAGGATGAACACCAGGAAATATCGATGCTGGGTCATTCGAGATTTACGGTTAAAGTCTATCCTGCTTTCTCGTGAAAGTACCTTGCTGTCCAAACAGTACATTTCAGTTGTAAATGACTGAGGAAAATCTGTAACAGCTCAGCAACAATCAGTATGACTACCCTTTGTCAAAACAGTTAGGTTAATGACAGACATTCTACAGCCAACTTCATACTAATCTTCTCAGCCATTGGCGCGGAATTAAAAGAAACGATCTTGCTAGTTTATGCATAACTGCTTTCGAAAACATCTGAAAAATGTGGTGCAGTGAAAACGAATAACATGTTTCAAATTTATCATCATTTACTTACCCCCGGAAGATGCTTAGACCTAAAATCATTTCTGGTGTTGAAGTGTCAGTGATTTCTCAGCTTCTCTCATTTGGGAAATCTGAGCATGTGCACGTTCCTTTCTTTCTGGGGTGTATGATTTTCCTGACAACAGAGAGCACAGTACTCGTATCCCGTGCTTTAAACGAGAACTACACGCGTATACTGTATGAAATATAACACTTTCAAGAGGCACACATTTCCAGCACAAAACATTCGCGAACTGAAGCTTCATATAATCCTACAAGAAACGGTCGGAAGGTACTCTCTTCACGTTCTAATGCAGTCACTGTGCAAAGATCTATCTAGAGGGCTTTGATCACACCCCTCTTTCATGCCTCCCCTAAAGCCACCTGAATCTTCGTGTTGTGTAATAGTTGGGAATATCAAGTAAATCTTAATGGAAGCCAAACCATCATCTTTGACCGCACTACTCGGAGATTCCTCCTATCCACCTACAGCCGACCAATTCCTCTGTCAAAACATTAAAGTATTTAGGAGTAACCCTCGACGGAAAACTAACACGGAATGCACATTCCTTATCATGAAACTCAAAGCCGAAAATCCACTAAAACTACTAATAGATCGCAACTGAGATCTACACTCGTTTACCATTATTCTCACCTATATATCACGTATCCTAACATGTGCCAATGTTTCCTGTGCATGTGCCTGTGAGTGGCCGAGCGGTTCTAGAGCTACAGTCTGGAACCGCGCGACCGCTACGGTCGCAGGTTCGACTCCTGCCTTGGGCATGGATGTGTGTAATGTCCTTAGGTTGGTTAGGTTTAAGTAGTTCTAAGTTCTAGGGGACTGATGACCTCAGAAGTTAAGTCTCATAGTGCTCAGAGCCATTTGAACCAAGCCATGTGCCTGTTCTATGACCTACAGATCCCTTGAAATAATGGAAACACATGCACTCCGCCACACCTTCTGCATCGCCTACAATCCCAACTCACACGCTATACCACCCCATCCACTCCGCAACATCTTCTCAACCAATGAATTGTCCACTGAATCCAGTCACGATACCCAATGTCAAATCTACTAATTACCAGTCCAGGCCCTCTGATGTGCCACTGAATCCGTATTCCATCTTCCATGCACTTCCGTCTTCTCTAGCCGGAACGTATTCAACGAAGTCTCGCTATCCAGTCATAAAGTCCCACGTTACACCATCCTTCCACTTTCCTCTCTCCCCTTTCCTCCCCTTCAATGACTTTTAATCTTTACCTGCGGTTACGCAACGTCGTTTAGTCAATCTTTCCATCATGAACGTGATAGTTCTAAAGCACCACCACCGTGACCAGTAATTATATTTTAGCAGTTGAATACAATCACCACAAAAATCTTAAATTTGTAAAAATTGTCCACCAAAAATGTATTTAAAATATTGCATTTGCTTTTATTATTACTATTAAATATGTAAAAACTTTGCCGATGGCCGGTTACATCCGCTGCCAGCTCACTCCTTTGTGACAGAACTGAAATAACTATAAAGAAACAGTCAGTCTTCTATAGCTTACCTGTGGATATCTGGCATGTGCCCTGTCGAAGTATCGTACAGTGAACGACGACCGTCCAGACGGCATCTTTGCATCTATTACGGTTGGGGAGATACAAGGGGTGTTATGACTTAGCTGCCTCAGCCTGTATAGTTTAACTCTGTACGTACTGCAGTTGTTGTAGTTGTTGTTGTTGTTGTTGTTGTTGTTGTGGTCTTCAGTCCTGAGACTGGTTTGATGCAGCTCTCCATGCTACTCTATCTTGTGCAAGCTTCTTCATCTCCCAGTACTTACTGCAACCTACATCCTTCTGAGTCTGCTTAGTGTATTCATCTCTTGGTCTCCCTCTACGATTTTTACCCTCCACGCTGCCCTCCAATGCTAAATTTGTGATCCCTTGATGCCTCAAAACATGTCCTACCAACCGATGACTTCTTCTAGTCAAGTTGTGCCACAAACTTGTCTTCTCCCCAATCCTATTCAATACCTCCTCATTCTTCTGTAGCACCACATTTCGAAAGCTTCTATTCTCTTCTTGTCCAAACTAATTATCGTCCATGTTTCACTTCCATACATGGCTACACTCCATACAAATACTTTCAGAAACGACTTCCTGACACTTAAATGTATACTCGATGTTAACAAATTTTTCTTCTTCAGAAACGATTTCCTTGCCATTGCCAGTTTACATTTTATATCCTCTCTACTTCGACCATCATCAGTTATTTGACTCCCTAAATAGCAATACTCCTTTACTACTTTAAGTGTCTCATTTCCTAATCTAATTCCCTTAGCATCACCCGATTTAATTTGACTACATTCCATTATCCTTGTTTTGCTTTTGTTGATGTTCATCTTATATCCTCCTTTCAAGACACTGTCTTACTGTAGTAGAGCAACTTATTCGAGAGACTAATGGAATGGTACAAATGTTTCATGAATCCCAGAACTTCGCCAGTGCTGCATGGATGCAAGTGGACACTGGAGTGAGAAGCAATAAGTCAGTGCTGTGTAAGTGTACTGTGCGGCATACGTGTAATGGCATGCATAGATAGGTCAGCTAATCAGCTTCTTAGAATTGGTACAAGGTAAGGTGAATTGTTTGCGAGGCTGTGTGACCCAAGGACAGAGGGTCTGTCCCTGTCATGGTTGGCCGGATTGCTGCAGCTGCTCCAGAGGTTCCACGCGCATCACCAAAGGGCCGGATGTGGGTGAATCCCAATATGAGGACTTTCGGTGACAGCTACTCGCTTAGGAGCACAGCCAATGCTCCAAGGAATGGCAGACTGTCAGACAATCTTAAGGATTACTAAGTTACAGCTCTCTGAACTTCGACTATAAATCACTGTTACATATTAAAGCGAACCTCAATACGTCTCGGAAAAATGAGCCACATCCAATAACGCAACAACATTTCAATATTTTTAAAACTACAGAGTTAATAGTTCACAGCAAATAAACATTTTCACAATGAAATTCTGAATTAACATCTTTTAAACGCTTCATGCGATTTCAACAAACGATATCTCAGATGGTAGCATTGCATTGTAGCTGTCATCCCTGCAACCTACATATGTGCATCTTTTATATTTATTGACTTATGACGTCTTTTACGTCTTTTTAATTAAGAAAATATTTGTCAGAAGATAGCGTTTTTCACAATTTCATAGCAAATGAATACGCATGAATATCTCATTTTGTCATACTTGTGTAGCTATTTAATCAGCACTTTGCTATTTTTTCAGGATTTTTTTAAAATGCTAATTGCAAGTTTTATTCAAAGTTGGCATAATTTAAAAGTAGTCAGTCATATATGTTAGCGGATACCACAGGTGAAAAGAGAACCAATTGCACTTTTGTCAAAAAGGCATAAATCGTGGTTTAATAAATGTTTAACGACAGTCGGTTGTCATTTATCATGAGAACACTTGCGCCAGAATGCTGGCTTATTTATTTATTTCTTATGTTTAACGGAAATTACCTGAGTGTAACCAAATGTTTAAGATATTTCTTTATTTAAATGTTGTTCTAGGGTATTAGTTTAGTCTGGGAAATTGTCAAGATGAGTCAAATCATGTCTATAGTACGTAAGAATGATATGTTTTCGTAGGGATGTCCTCCAGGCAATGGAAAACTAAGCAGTAGCAGAACACTACGAGAGTCAAGTGGAGATGGTGACTTTTTGAGTGAAGAGCTCAAGGGAGCGATTCTGAACACTTGGATGTTCATTCTAGAAGAAAGCAGACCTGCCTGTGATGTATGGTTTTTGATGGGGTGAGTGATACATACTGAGTGGTGCACCATATTCTAATTTCTCAAGGGGCTTTATATTTCGAAAGGTCTGAATGTCCTCCAGAGCAGGACTCTGGCTTTTGTCGCTTAATTTACGGAAATGAGACTAGAAAGATAATGAACTAACATTCTTTGCACCACATGTGTTAATTTGTGAATCATCAAGGTGAACTCTGGACTATTTTCAGCTCGTTAATCCCTTGTGTACTGAGATCACGAAATGGACTTAGTTTTCATGTATCTTTGATGACCTTTTGTTTTGGGGATTTTGGTACTATTATCGTAACATTCTCAACGTTACTTTACTGCATTTGATAAGGGTGTTTTCTGTCTGTACTGTACCTGAATATTATACTACTACTTCTCGTTTATTTGAGATGTTCTTTTTTTCAGTAAATTAGGCATTATAATTCTCTGTCATCTACATCAATTACAGACATTAGACTAAAACTCCTGATATTAAATTATTCATTTAACTTTTCTTCTATATTTTATTAAGTCGCAATTCTAAGCGATGTGTAGACTATTTGAGTGGAGGATCACAGCTATAGATTATTGTTTGCAGCGAATTAGCGGCATGGCTTGAAAGCAGATCTGTGCGGCTCGACTCTACGCCTAAATCTAGCTATTATTTCTAAACGGTACGATCACAGGTAAAGACGCAGCTGGTTTGCTCGTATGAACTGCTGCTTGGAAGACCAAGTACTCAACAGGAAGCCTCAGGTACCGTCGCGTAGTAAAGAAGAGCTCCCTGGCCGGCCTCTCGCTATCCGGTAACGTCATGCAACTCGCATCTGGTGTCACTCCTTCACAGGACTTGCTACCTGTATTACATCTTGCACGTGAATCAACAAGTGCTTGAATTCTACTCTCCCCCACGGAACAATAGTGGTGCCCACACGTCCTGCTGCCGACCTTTGTGGACGAGAGGGTCTAGGCGCTTCGGTCTGGAAACGCGCCATCGCTACGGTCGCAGGTTGGAATCCTGCCTCGGGCATTGATGTGTTTGATGTCCTTTGGTTAGTTAGATTTAAGTAGTTCTAAGTTCTAGGGGACTGATGACCTCAGATATTAAGTCCCATAGTGCTCAGAGCCATTTGAACCATTTGAACGTCTTGCTGATGGGTTCGTACGGTGCCAGGAACATAACTAAAAAGTTTTTCATTTTATTGGGCTGTACTCCTCGAACATTTGAAAATGTAAATGTTATTTTTTTTCCTTCCTATGAGTTGAATGACTATACACAATAAAGCAACAAATGGATATGTTGTCATTAGGGGGTACTACTAAAAATCATTATTTTTTTTAGTTTTGTGTAATGATTCCAGACCAAAGAGTCCCTGTGTTATACATCATTATTTTTTCGATGGCAGCTAGGTAGTGTCTGGCTGTTCGCCTTCGTCTTTTGACATCCTGCCCTCATCACGTAAACATCGTGCTCAATAGCTCTGTATAAACTGCAACACTCGTATCTTAAGTTAATTAGCGAACAAAAATGTTCGAACACTTCTTGTCGTACCAGTCAACATATTTAAGTTAGCTATCAATGTATTAACAGTTTTAATTTTCGGAGATTTCGTAGGAGAGACGTAATATTTCGACGTGGCACCTACCCTTCATTGGCGTGACCTAGTTACAAATTATCAATATCATTTTTCTCGTTTATTGCACACCCCGAACCTGCAGTCGTTTAGAGAAGAAGTTCGAGAATAGTGACTTATTACACAGTATAGAACGACTAACTAGATCATGATATGAAATTTGTCGTTCAAAAATTCCATTGGTCCATATCTTTAGTTGCGCTGCTTCCAACGCCAATCTCGAACTGCGTCGTGAAGCTTCTGCATATACATATGAGAGGAGCTGGGAACCAACTCATATTATATTTTAGCCTGGACTCATCCACAGATTTTTGAATCCTCAGTCCAAATGAACCATTTCTCTCTGTGTACGAAAACGTAGTCTGTTTGCAATAATTTTCCAGAAAGGGTTGTAGCATATTGTCCTGTAAACGAGTGGATCAGTTTGTTTGCGTCTATTATTTGCGAGAACGACTTTTGCTCCTCCATGGTACAGAGTTCGGTTATAAGTCGATTGACACCGGCAACCTAGAAGAGGAACATATGAAAGTAAATGTTTCATTATACGAGACGCTAACGAGTATTTCGATTGACATCGACGAGACAGAACTCTGACTCACCTGTTTGATGTTATACCCTACATCCACATCTACATCTACATCTACATGATTACCCTGCAGTTCACTTAATTGCCTGGCAGAGGGCTCATCGAACCATTTTCATTCTACCTCTCTACAATTCCACTCTCGAATGGCGCTTGGGAAAAAGGAACACCTAAATCTTTCCGTTCGAGCTCTGATTTCTCTTATTTTATTATGGTGATTATTTCTCCCTACGTAGGTGGAATCAACAAAATATTTACGAATTCTGAAGGGGAAGTTAGTGATTGAAATTTCGTAAATAGATCTCACCGCAAAGAAATCTGCCTTTGTTTCAGTGACTGCCACGCTAACTCGCGTCGCGTATCATATCAGTGACACACTCACCCCTATTGCGCGATAACACGAAACGAGCTGCCCTTCTTTACACTTTTTCGATGTCCTCCGTCAATCCCACCTGGTACGGATCCCACACCGCGCAGCAATATTCCAGCAGAGGACGGACAAGTGTAATGTAGACTGTCTCTTTATTGGGTTTGTCGCATCTTCTAAGTGTTCTGCCAACAAAGCGCAGTCTGTGTTTCGCCTTCCCCACAACATTATCTATGTGGTCTTTCCAATTTAAGTTGCTCTTAATTGTAATTCCTAGGTATTTAGTCGAATTGACAGCCCTTAGATTTGTGCGATTTATCGTATACCCAAAACTTACCGGATTTCTTTTAGATGTGGATGACCTCGCACTTTTCTTTGTTTAGTGCTAATCGCCACTTATCGCACCATACAGAAATTCTCTCTAGATCATTTTGTAATTGGAATGGATCGTCTGATGAGTTTACTAGACGGTAAATTAGAGCGTCATCTGCAAACATTATCACGTAGATCATTTATATGAATCAGGAACAGCAGAGGGTCTACGACACTTCTGTTCTACTCGATGATTTACCGTCTGTCACTACGAACCATGACCTCTCTGAGAGGAAGTCACGAATCCAGTCACACAACTGCGACGATACTACATATGCACGCAATTTGATTAATAGTCGCTTGTGAGGAACGCTATCAAAAACCTTCTGTAAATCTAGGAATGTGGAATTGATCTGAGATCCCTTGTCGACAGCACTCATTACTTTATGGGAATAAAGAGCTAGCTGTGTTGCAAAAGAACAATATTTTATGAATCCGTGTTGGTTATGAATCAATAAGTCATTTTCGTCAAGGTGATTCATAATGTTCGAATACAGTATACTCTCCAAAACCCTACTGCAAACTGAGGTCAGTGATGTGGGACTGTAATTCAATGGGTTACACCTATTTCCTTTCGTGAAAATTGGTGTGACCTGTGCTACTTTCCAGCCTGTAGGAACAGACCTGTCGTCAAGTGAGCTTTTGTATATGATTGCTAAGAAAGGCGTTATTGTGTCTGTATACTCTGAGAGGAAGCTGATTGGTATACCATCTGGACCGGAAGACTTGCCTTTCTTAAGTGATTTGAGTTGTTTCGCAACACCTAAGATATCTACTTTTATGTCACTCGCGCTAACAGCTGTTCTGGTTTCAAATTCTGGAATATTTACTTCTTCTTTGGTGAAGGAATTACGGAAAACTGTATTTAGTAACTACGCTTTAATTGCACCATCATCGGTAACATTTCCATCGCTATCGCGCAGTGACGGTATTGACTGTTTTTTTGCCACTGGTGTAATTTACATACGACCAGAATCTCTTTGGGTTTTCTACCATATTTTGAGACAATATTTTATTGTGGAAACTAATAAAAGTATCTCACATTTACGTCCGCACTAAATTTCGAGCTTCCGTGAAACTTAGCCAGCCTTGGGGATTTTGCGTTCTTCTGAATTTGGCATGCTCTAATTTAATTCCTTGTTGGAAAGTTGTATGCATAGTTTTTGTGGGCGCTGTTAAGTACAATCCTTTCTTGGAAAGTTATTTGCAGTTTCAAAAATTCATTTGCATTCCTTATCTCGATTTAGGAAAACATTAATAAGCACACTTTAAAAACTATTTATTTCGGTTCATTTGTTCTGTGACGTAAAAATTTAAAAGAAAAAGAAAAAAGTTTCCGGACGGAGTTTGACCCTACGACCTGCGGAATACCATTCTGCACTCTTTTGCGGAGCCAACTTGAGTGGGAATTATACTAACGTAACAGATACATGTCTTGTCCCACACAAGCCATAAATGTTATGTTTCTACACCCTTGGCCATCTGGAGCACCCTCTTCTAGCACTATCGTTTCTGGCAAAGCCTTACGTATACCATAAATGTGGACGAAATCGGTGATGACGAGTAGACGCTGTTTCCTTGTCAGGCGCGATCTGCAAAAATAATGATTCAGATATATTTCAAACATCAGTGAGAAGAGGACTGGACTCGATGAAAATTAACTGGTAGTATCAGTTCGGATTAGAACTCATGTTCCATCCGCCAGAGGATGAGAAAAGCTTATTTTCGCTTGCCGACCACAAGATAAAGCCCAACGACGCATGGCTTCTTGCTACGGCAGCATAACACCAGAACATGGATCTTTTGTTGCGTACAGATTTCATTACGCCGTATTTTAATAAGACCGCCCCGTAGCTGGGTGTCAGTTCTCCCTTGTGTACCGAACGAGGAGGTTGCTGTTTACTTACCAGCTCCGTCGCAGCCTCGCATTTGGGAGTTTACCTCTTCAGCGGTGTTTTTGTGTGGGCGACGTCGTCGTCGTCTCTTCTCGTCCTTCGTTAATGTGTGTCTGACAGCGGCCCCATCCGAGGCTGTTCGTTTCTCATGGCGTCCTACAGTGTTCCACCTAAAGGTACTGTGAATTTTCATTTGATAAGTCTATACGTAGCATGCAAACCGGATTTCTAGAAATCCATGAGCGGTTGGATTAAGCTTTTCATGTTACCTCGGACCGTGTGCATACGCCTATACTGACACTGAGATTTA
The DNA here is from genome assembly GCF_023864275.1 of Schistocerca cancellata. Lineage (NCBI taxonomy): Eukaryota > Metazoa > Arthropoda > Insecta > Orthoptera > Acrididae > Schistocerca > Schistocerca cancellata. Next base: position 281,412,111 of record NC_064631.1, on the reverse strand, counting down.
CACTGAAGTGAAAAAATTCATGGGATATCTCCTAATACTGAGTCGGACCCCGTTTTGCCCGGCTTAGTGCAGGAGCTTGATGAGGCATGTGTTCAACAAGTCGTTGGAGGTCCACTTCAGAAATATTGAGCCATACTGCATCTATTTTTTTTTTGTTTGTTTTTTCAGTCATTGGTCTTCTGATTGCTTTGATGCGGCCAGCCACGAACTCCTCTGCTGTGCCAACCTCTTCATCTCAGAGTAGCACTTGCAGCATACGTCCTCTATTCTTTGCACGATGTATTGCAATCTCAGCCTTTCTCTACAGCTTTTGTCTTCTACAGCTCCCTGTAGAACCATGGAAGTCATTCCCTGATGTCTTTAACAGATGTCCTATCGTCCTGTCCCTTCTCCTTGTAAGTGTTTTTCACGTGTTCCTTTCCTCCCCGATTCTGAGCAGACGCTCCTCATTCCTTACATAATCAGTCTACCTAACTTCATCATTCGTCTGTTCAACCACATCTCAAATTCTTCGATTCTTTCCTATTCCGGTTTTTTCATAGTGCATGTTTCACTACCATACGACGCTGCGTTATAGAAGTATATTTTCAGAAGTTTATTCCTCAAATAAAGGCCTATGTTTCTTACTAGTAGACTTCCCTTGACTAGGGATGCTCTTTTTGTCAGTGCTAGTTTGCTTTTGATGTCCTCCTTACTCCGTCCGTCATTCATTATTTTGCTGCCTAGGTAGTAGAATTCCTTAACTTCATCTACTTCGTGACCACCAATCCTGATGTTAAGTTTCTCTCTGTTCTCATTTCTTGTACTTTACATTACTTTCGTCTTTCTTTGGTTTAGTCTCAGTCCATATTCTGTACTCATTAATCGGTTCATTAAATTCAACAGGTCCTGTAATTTTTCAGAGCTTTCACTGAGGAGAACAGTGTCATCAGCGAATCGTGTCATTCATATCCTTTCACCCTGAATTTTAATTCCACTCCTGAACCTTTCTTTTATTTCCCTCATTGCTTCTTCGATGTATAGATTGAACAGTAGAGGCGAAAGACTGCATCCCTGTCTTACACCCTTTTAAATACCAGCACTTCATTCTTGGTCGTCCACTCTTATTATTCATTTATGTTCTTGCACATATTGTGCATTACCCACCTCTCCCAATAGGTTTCCACTGTTTTTCTCAGAATTTCGGACATCTTGCACCATTTTACATCGTCGAATGTTTTTTCCTGGTCGACAAATCCTATGAACGGTTCTTGATTTGTCTTTAGTCTTCCTTTCATTGTCAATGCAACATCAGAATTGCCTCTATGGTGCGTTTACCTTTCTAAAGCCAAACTGATCGTCCGTCATACATCACATCCTCAATTTTCTTTTCCGTTATTCTATGTATTTTTCTTGTAAGCAACTTGAATGCATGATCTGTTAAGGTGATTGTGCGATAATTAGAACACTTTTAACCGTTGTAGTTTCCGAGAATTGTGGACGAGATCTTCAGAAAGTGAGATGGTATGTCGAAAAACTCATACATTCTACACATCAACGTGAATAGTTGTTTCGTTACCATTTCCCTAATAGTTTTAGAAATTCTAATGGCAGGTTATCTATTCCTTCTGCCTTTTTTGATCTTAAGTCCTTCAAAAATCTCTTAAATTCTGACTCTAATACTGGATTCCGAATCTCTTCTAAATCGACTCCTGGTTCTTCTTTTGTCACATCAGACAGAGGCCTTCTATGTACTCTTTCCACATATCCGCTCCATCCTCTGCATTTAACAGAGGAATTCCCGTTGCACTCTTAGTGTTACCACCCTTGTCTTTAATTTCACTGGAGGTTGTTTTGACTGTCCTATATGCTGAGTCAATCTTTTCGACAATCATTTCTTCTTTGGTTTCTTCACAGTTTTCATGCAGCCATTTCGTTTTAGCTTCCCAGCGCTTCCTATTTATTTCATTCTCAGTGACTTGTATATCTGTATCCCTGAATTTTATCCCTGAATTTCCCAGAACATTTTCGTTCTTCCTTCGTTCATCTATCAGCTGGAGTACTTCTTGTGTTACCCATGGTTTCTTCGATGTTACCTTCTTTGTACCTATGTACCTATGTTTTTCTTTCCAACATCTGTGATTGGCCTTTTCGGAGAGGTCCATTCCTCTTCAACTGTACTGTTTACTGAGCGTGTCTCGTCATTTTTTAGTACTTCCGTATCCCACTTCTTTGCGTATTGATTCTTCCTGACTAATGTCTTAAACTTCGGCCTCCTCTTCATCACTACTAAATTGTGATCTGAGTCTACATCAGCTCTTGGGTAAGCCTTACAATCCACCTTTTCCAAGTATACCTCCTCGCCTTGTGATTCTTGATTGAAATTTATTACAGAACTCAATTAGTCTTTCTCCTCTCTCAATCCTTGTTCCAAGTCCATATTCCCCTGTAACAGGTTCTTCTACTCCTTCCCCTGCAACTGCATTCCAGTCCCCCGTGACTGTAAGATTTTCATCTCCCTTTATGTACTGTATTACCCTTTCAATATCCTCATTTATTTTCTCTATCTCTTCATCTTCAACTTGTGACATCGGCATATGTACCTAAACTATCGTTGTCGGTGTTCGTCTGCTGTCCATTCTGATGAGAACAATCATATCACTGAACTGTTCACAGTAACCCTATACTCATCGCACCAGAAATCCTTGTCTTCTTACCATTTAACTTTACTGACTCCTACTATATCTAGATTGAGCCTTTGCATTTTCCTTTTCAGATTTTCTAGCTTCCTTAACACCTTCTATCTTGTGACATTTCACGCCCCGACTCGTAGGACGTCTATTTCACGCTGTGTTGCTTCTGAAAGCCTTCGGTCACTGGTTTGTCCGTGGTGAGAAGTCATGCCTGAAACGTGAACATTTTAGATCTCGAAGTATTGAATTCCTTAACGATTTACGAAATAGAATGTGCAATGCGTCTGCCTCCAACTGCCATTCCGCTATCAGAATCTATTAAATCCCGTCGCACGACCATATTCTCGTCGGGAATTTTTCCAACTTGAGTCACCTGAGTACAAATAACAGCTCCGCCGATGCACTACTATTTTATACGTTACGTACGCGATGCTATCGCCATCTGCATAAGTGCATATTGATATCCCACGACTTCTGTCTCGTCACTGTATGTGTTGTTTTTGAAATTCGTAACTCTCCTTCAATTACGCAAGTTCATATTAATGTGTGGTTATCATGTTCCTTTCCACCATAGAGATGTTTCGTTCAGTATGGCGCTGCTTGCGAATGCGGACATTGAATATACCATTGTTAGAATATTGAGTCTTCCTCCGGAGGTAAAGGATGTATACCTTAGGGGAAGTTTGGTAGAGTGAGATGAATTTTCTGTGAACGCTGGTCAAGTCAACACAAGCTACAATGTTATATCTGCATATGTTCGGTGGAAATGCAAATCTGAAAGAACATTCCGTTTCATTTGCTATTTCAGAGCTATTGTATTCTGGTTTTGTACGGAGAACAGGTGGGGACGGGTCTTCTGTGCAGTGAAACTGGCCGTCTTCGAACCAATTGCCCTGCAAGAGTTGTTGCTTTAAGGTCTTCAAAATAACAGCACTGTAAGTTACCGCTTGCTGGCCCTGTCTCCCACGGTAGCGAGCCTTGGGCCCCATCTTCCTACGTTCCTGAAAATCATCCAACAGATCCCCCTACCATTGAGGGTGGTTTTCCACCGTTGCAAGCAAAGCTCGTCCTCGTTCTTGCTACTGCTTGGACGCCGGCACGTGTGATTCATAATAAACGACGTCGCACTCAGATGATTATGAATGAGTTATGTTTTCTCTTGTCTCACCTTCTCCTTCTCCTATACCGTATTCCCCTGAGCCGTGAAAATGAAGAATATTTTTGTCTATCGTTATTCATGTTGCAGTAGTCTACGTTCTGTATTATACACAATGCTCCTAATTTACTATCACTTGTTTATAGTGTTTTATGGCAAAATAAATGCAGTCTTTCAAAATTTCTGTTTGTTGTTTTAATTTTGCTGTATTAACTACTATTGGTTTAGATTGTGCATTTATAGTTGATTTAATACTGATAACGTTATATTCAAAGTGATGCATGTACATTTTTATCCCTTTGTTGCATTAATACATATTTGTAATTATTAAGTAATTTTAGCTTCATTTCAATCGCTAACAAGCATTAACTGTTGCATATTCTTGAGCTGCCGACCATAATTCATTAATCAGCAACCTAAATTTCATTTACTTTTCAAAATTATACCTATCTACAGTAGTATATTTAACTCATTATAGGCCGACCGCTGTGGCCGAGCGGTTCTTGGCGTTTTAGTCCCGTACCGCGCTGCTGCTACGGTCACAGGTTCGAATCCTGCCTCGGGCATGGACGTGTGTGGTGTCCTTAGGTTAGTTAGGTTTAAGTAGTTCTAAGTCTAGCGGACTAATGATCTCAGATGTTAAGACCCTTAGTGACTACAGCCATTTAAACCATTTTGTGGTACCACATGGCCCTGGCGAGGTGGGGATCTGGAAGGCAGTATCTACTGTTCCTACTGCTGCAAGGGCTGCTCCAATGGAGCTGGCCCAGAGAGAGTATATGTAGTAGTCGCTTTCTTAGCAGCCTCTAGCACAAGTTCAGTCGTTAACAAAGCTGTTCCTCTGTGTGCTCTCGACTACGGGTGTCGTGATCTACAACCTGTTGGTACTCCCTTTGCGGAAATTTTTATCCCAGGGTTGTCTCTCCGATTGCCCTCCATTTGGGAGACCCTTCTGTGTGGCAGGCCTCCGATCCTAGAAAGTCATCGATATTGAAGTGTTAGAAGATCCGTCTACGCTACTGACTGCAGAGGCTGTGATGTCTCGCAGCCGGGTTGAACAACGTGTGCAATCGGAACTTGTAGCGGCCCGCAAAACACCAAGGATAATGATTCACCTGCGGCCGGTACTGGCCGCCAGCTCTCGGATTCGTTATTGGACTCTGCGGTTGACTGTGACTGACGGCTAGTGGAGCAGGCATACTCACTTTTGTTCTTTCTGTGTTTCTTCTTCTGATTGATGGTTCAACTATCAGAGCTGCGTCTAGCTTCGCTGCGTCAGTTTAGTGTAACTCCTGCGCTGATACAATGTTCCTGCAGGAATTTCTGTTTAAGATTTTCCTTCTCCATGGATTTCGGACTGTTTTTAACGTGACGCCAGAATTTTCGACAAGAACGGCCATATTCGGGAACACGTAGAGGTTGAGGAGTCAGGTAAATGGATAGGCTGTTATAACATAAATTGGCTTCGTTATATTATCTGCTTTGACACCAAGCTTGGCGTCGCCACTATCGCATTACTTCTCATACAGTAGCTGAGGGCCGTCAGCTGACAGCAAAAGTTGAAATAGTTCTCGCTTTACATCAGCACTATATGGATCTTTGCGATATGAATAGAGCTAGCGACTTTACTCTCGACCCGTCGGTTGGGACTCTAGGTAGGCCACTCACACCTGAGCAGAAGACCAAATCATTGACTCTCTTTCAACCACGTATATATACCACGTATATTAACTTATTGCTACTTCTCCTTTCCACAAATCGGTCACTATGGATGGGCTCCCCAAGGAGTTTTCTGTACGTTTTTGGTCCCTCTTGGGGTGTCACATTTACATCCTCGTTGAATGAGGTGCTAAGAGGAGGGGAAAGGGAGAGCGAAATTTGAGCCTACTTCATTCAAGACGGGGATCTAAACTCTTCTAACTGGTTTGACACAGCCCACCACGAATTCTACTGCTGTGCCAACTTTTCATCTCAGATTAGCAATTGCAACATACGTCCTCAATTATTTGCTGAATGTATCCAATAACTGTGTCCCTCTACAGTTTTTAGCCTCTACTGCTCCCTCTAGTATCATGGAAATTATTCCCTGATCTCTTAAAAGATGTCCTTTCATCCTGTCCCTTCTTATTTTGTTACCCATACATTCCTTTACTCGTAGATTCTGTCAAGAACCTCCTAATTTCTTACCTTATCAGTTCACCTAACTTTCAACATTCTTCTGTAGCACTACATTTCAAATGCTGTTATTCGCTTCTGTTCCTGTTTTCTAACAGCCCATCCTGGTCGTAACACTTGATAATTTTCGTACTCTCACGTTACTGAATTCTTATTATAAGATAGTGGCGAGGGCGGTAAATCGCAGGAGTCTGTCTTGCTCGCGATTGTCGTTGGTGGGCTTTAGAGTTGTCTCAATGGTAAATCGTTTCTTACCCCTATGACGGACTACCGTGGTGTGATTTCGGCTGCTGCCGTTACTTCTGTTCATTATGCCTTTGCCTTTCTGGAGTTTAATCAGTAATCGTGTCAATTTATGTTTCAGTTTTTTGAGATGATCGAGCCTACTGTTGAAGCTCGTAAAGTGTAATTGCAGCTTCGATAGTGGTCGATAGGCAACTGACATCCCCTATTACGATCCGTCAAGGAGCGCCATAGTGGAGACCACTCTCTTGATGTCTTTGGTTGTCTTGTCTCTGGAGGCGCTGCTTCGAAAGTTGCGTCCCAGCAGCTGAGTTGGACGCTTTTTGGAAGGACCATCGCTGTTCGCGCGTACTGTGATGATGTGATGATTCTACTCCGTCGACGTGCAAAGATCATCGATGATTATTGCCGTGTCTCGAGAGCGCGACTTAACGAGGGCAAAAATAAACTTAATAATTTACGATGTTTCGGTGGAGCAATAATTGCATTGCCCACTGCTGTGGCTCGGAATACCTCACTAGGAGTTGTTGCAGATTGTTGTCCATTCTAATGGAAAGTCTCATTGGAAACAGGTTACTGATAAGATCTAGGATCAATAATGGAACATGAACGACGCTCTCTTACACCTCTTCTGAAACTACGAATTTTGGATGCGTATGTGTTTTGCAAGGCATATTACATTATGCAACTTTTCGCTCTTCCCTTTGTGATGGTTAAGAAACTGAAAAGTTGTCCGGTCACTTTTCGTAGAGGTGTTATATCATTAGGTGGCAATACGAGACTGTGACAAAGTCACGGTTTCTCGGTGATATGGGCCCCTTTGACATTAAGAGGAAGGCGTCTGTCGTATATATTCGGAGCACCCTTTCAATGATCACACAGTACTTATATGCCTTTACGTCTCGGCTGTTCACCTTATCGCGCCCAAGAATTCTTGATCCGCCTGTTGGCGTCGGTCGTCTGAATTTTAAACTGAGACACATTCGAGAGTACTACCTATTTGGGGTCTAACGTGTCTTAGCGGCCAGAGCTCACGACTAATTTTTGTTGATTCGTTGCGAAGGGATTCCCTGCCGCAATCTCGTTGAGCAAGTATCTCCGTGAATATTCTCGAAAATTGCATGGACCAAAGTCAGCCTCCCGCTTCTACCAATGGCAGCGGCCTCCTCCTGGTACAGGGTGGTCAACAATTTGATTTTTTCAACAAAGAGCGTCTATGTCGCATTGGGATTAGTAAGACAGATAAAAGCAGTGTGTCATTCCTCAGATACACTGCAACATGGGTTTTCTTGTGGTGGTCACCTGGAAAACTGGTTCTGGATCAGGTAGTAGCTGATTTTCCTCATTCGGTCTGTTGAAGCTGCATATTCCATAGATATAATTGTGTGGCCGGCTACTATGTTTTTGCCGAGTAAAAAGACTAATACTGTCGTGTGGTTGGTTCGTCACTTTGTAGACTCTGTCTTTCCTTGAGGGTGATGATGAACATTTGGCTTTTCGTCAGTTTACGTCTATTAGTTACTGGTAGTTACTGGCCCCGCTTGAAATTTCCCCGATCTCAAGAACTCTTTACCAAGATACTGAATCTTAGTCTTTATATACAGGGCGTTGGATAGTTCCGGCAGCAGCTGCTGCCCACATTGTGCTTTCGTTTTTTGATCTGTGTTTTTCCTCTGTATTTCTTCCTTTTGCGGTATTATTACTTTTTGGTTTTAAGAAAGTCATGTGAATGAACAGTCCATTGAAAAGAGGGGGAGGGGGTGAGAGGAGGAGGAGGCCTCGTGGCCAGGCCTCGGGATTTGACCCCCAGCCACCTTCTCTCCACCAGCCTGACTATGGACATTACTGACTGCTTTTCCTAAAATGTATTTCCTGTTTGCTCGAATATTCAAATACCTTTATTATGCTTGTTCTAATTAATTCTATTTTCCTATATATAATATGTGTAATAATCATGTTTATTATCTTTATTTCAATGTAAGTTAACTGTACATAGATCACTCAATAAAAATCTGTTACGAAAAAAAGTAGTGAGCGCAACAGACTCCCAGTCAGGGGACCCTGGTTCTGATCCAGGTAGTGCCAGGGATTTTTCGTTGGTGGTAGGACTGGAACGGCGTACATTCAGCCTCTTGATGCCAACTGAGGAACTGCCTGATTGATGGTGAGAGGTATAAACGTCCATAGCGTCCGAGAGTTCGGTGTGCTGACCTCATTTTTCCTCCTTTTTATTTTAAATTTTTTTTTCCTTTTTTGTTGCTCACTAGCTCAATTTCTGTTTATTGCCACAGAGAAGGAGAGAGGATATGCAAGCGCCCTTTCAGTTTTATGAACACGTCGGTATGAGTAATAGGTTTATACTTTAATGTGATGACGAAGTAGGTCTCTCTGGCACTGTGTTTTGCTTTGTCCTTTTTTTACCAGGCAGGCAAGCAAACATTCCTGAGTTACAATATTAACCTTTGCGCTTGCACTGTATAAAACATTTTAGAGGCACTTAGAACAAAGACCATTCTTACTATCTCACAGTGTCGATAACAGCGATTAAGCGGGTAGATGTGAATGAAATTCTGAAAGATTGACTTTTAATCATAATCGTCTTGTATTATTTGATCTGTAATAGAGAATCATATAAAAGAGTTATAAAATTTTTAAAATCATAAAAATTGTCGAGAAAAGAGTATTTTAAAACATAATTGATTTTCAACTGCTATTTTAGTATTGATCCGCTCCTTCATGTAGAAATGAAACAACAGTTAAGAAAATAAAGTGTTCGTCGGTCTCGGCTGTTTCACTTAGAGATGGCAGGCGCATAGTCGGAATATCGCGCAGTGATGTAAACGATGACGGACTTGAAGTGCGAAGTCTCTTCAATGTTTCGTGATATTTAAATGCAATCTTGAATTAGAAGATGCGATAGTTAAGAAAATATAATATCGCTGACAAGGATCCTAAATAGAAAATTAAGAGTGCGCACACAATGTAAAACGCAAGAACTAAAAACACCGTTTCTGTTGAATGCCTCGTCAAATGTTACACGAGTAGCACTCTGAGTGTAACTATGATGCACAGTAGTCTTCCAGCATGTAACGCAAAAAAACTGTATAACAAGTTAACCTGTTTCCAAGCAGAAAAAAGAAATTATTATTAAGGAAATTATTTTCCTGCCTTTCTTTTGTTTGAAACGAAAGCTTTGTTTCATAGTTTAACAGGTATATTATTTCATTTTGAGCTCTTTGGTTTCATAGAGCTATAGAGGGGTAAAAATTGTTAAATTCAGAGCTTCGCCAGGCATATTCAATGTTTATATAACTTACGGGAATGCAGCCTTTTGACGTCGTTGATAAACGCTGATATTTCTACATGTGACCATTTTGCAATTTTCAAGACAAACATCTAAGCCCTGTGCAAAGCAATTTTCAACATCGGCTTGCAGAAAAACTCCGGGAAGATAAGACGCACTGTAAACACTAGCGCCATCACAAATCAAACACGACCGACATCAGAATTTAGTGGTAGTGAAATTAACAATCCACGCAAGAGGCAGCATAAAATCTCTCCCTCTGTTTTCTGACGAAAGAGAGAGAGAGTGGGATTCCATGCAGAATTCAAATTATAAGGTTACTTGCTAATTTAATTCCCACTGCTTCTTTCTGACACTTTTCCAATAGCTGAAAGTGCAAGCTAGAATCTCCGTTCTGTTGATTTCATAGGATGACCGGTGACAAGAATATGACCCGTAATGGCGGACTTGTTCGGCTGTTGTAATGGTGTGTGACGCTTATGCCCAGTACGCCGATCCTCGACGGTCCTGATGGTCTGAGCAATATGTGACATGCCAGATCTGCAAGGAACACGGTAAACACCAGTCTTATACAAACGAAGATCATCTTTTTTATTGAGATATGTAGCCGATACTTTTATTGTTTTGGCTTCATGCCACGACTTTTTAGAGTACCTGATTTCAATTCACCCGAGAATTCTTTTAATGATAGGGATGGAAAAAATGGCTCCTTTCCACCCTTTGCTATTTCAGTATGGAGGAAATTGGATCCTGTCTTGCGACATGACTTTATAAAACGCCTATTCAGATTGACTTGTATCTACGGTCTGATGGTTTTCACCAGATGGCTTAGCGTGATAAGGGACTTCGTGCCTTGGTTCACAGGGCCCGCGTCGTTTCGATCATTGACAGTTTTTCAGCTGAGTTTGACCATCGTGACGTCACCTTTCGTCAGAATGTTTATAGTGAAAGGTAGGTAAGACATCCGTTGTGCTACTGACAAACCATGTATAAGTGAATTATGATGATACTGAGATGGCACCAAACAATGTGACCTCTTTGCCTAATGCAGGGATCATTACCAACAGGAGCTGACGTATTTTGTTGAAATATGTCATGAAATGTGTTTTTCGACCTACGTCTACGGTTATTGTCTTATTAAGTCCCATAGAGCATGATCATGATTTTCATGAGTCGGGTGTCCGTTGTCTTCCTTGCAGTCGTGGCGTGCCATGTATTGGGCAGGCTATCGGGACTGTGGATTACCGGTGGTCTGAGCATAAGTGTCGGAAGCGCTTGCAAAAGCCGAGCAAATCCGCCATTTCAGAATTTTGTCTTGGCACAGGTTATTCTATGGAATATAACAACACGGAGATCCTGGCATACATTTCGTTATTGGATTAGTGTTATTAAGGAAGTAGTTGAAATAAATTAACAAGTGACCATATAATCAGAGACGATGGTTTTTGTTTAAGTTTATGCAGAGTCCTGATCTCTCCATGACCAGAAACCAGAGGGACGGAGGTAATGCTGCCTCACTTGTTGGTTATTAATTTCACTATAAATAACTTCTGACATCGGTCATCTTCGTTTACAGTCTGTGTTACCTTCCCGGAGTTCTGTGCAAATCAAGGTTTTAAGTTCTCTTGCTTAGTGCTTACTTGCTGTTTCTACTCCTGTCGAAATATCGGCGGCTGATGACGATGTCACCAGGCTGAATTTCCTAAGCTAAATAACATATAACGTGATGTATTCAAAATATTCATGTTGAGAAGCAACATACGAAGGCATTCCTAATAAGAGTTTCGCACTACCATAACTGTTAGGGGCACAGGAACTGAAGTCCCCACACTGTACCGAGTGTGGCAGTATTTCGACTCAGCCTTCTAGGCTGCCACCACTTTCTACATTTTCCGGTAGCCGAGTGCGGCTTGTTTCCCTGGTTTTAGAAGTGTTTATCTGGCCGTGACTGTGGGCGGTGGGCAGAGAGCGGAGCTGCGAGAATAGAACTTGACAGGAAATCCTAGGAAGTTCTGGTCTTACGTTAAATCAGCAAGTGGATAGCAACAGCATATCCAGACACTCTGGGATGATAATGGCATTACAACAGAGGATGATACGCTGAAATGCTAAATACTTTTATCCAAAGCTGTTTCACAGAGGAAGACCGCACTGCAGTTCCTTCTCTAAGTCCTCGCACGAACGAAATAATGGCTGACATTGAAATAAGTGTCCAATGAAAAGAAAAGCAACTGAAATCACTCAAAAGAGGAAAGTCCAATTCGATTCTACACAGAGTATGCGAAAGAGCTTGCCCCCCCTTCTAACAGCCGTGTACCGCAAGTCTCTAGAGGAAGGGAAGGTTCCAAATGATTGGAAAAGAGCACAGGTAGTTCCAGTTTTCAAGAAGGGTCGTCGAGCAGATGCGCAAAACTATAGGCCTATATCTCTGACATTAATCTGTTGTATAATTATAGAACATGTTTTTTGCTCGCGTATCATGTCATTTCTGGAAACCCAGAATCTACTCTGTAGGAATCAACATGGATTCCGGAAACAGCGATCGTGTGACACCCAACTCGCTTTATTTGTTCATGAGACCCAGAAAATATTAGATACAGGCTCCCAGGTAGATGCCATTTTCCTTGACTTCCGGAAGGCGTTCGATACAGTTCCGCGCTGTCACCTGATAAAGTAAGAGCCTACGGAATATCAGACCAGCTGTGTGGTTGGATTGACATGTTGTTCTCAATGGAGAGACGTCTACAGACGTTAAAGTAACCTCTGGCGTGCTACAGGGAAGTGTTATGGGACCACTGCTTTTCACAATAAATGTAAATGACCTAGTAGATAGTGTCGGAAGTTCCATGCGGCATTTCGCGGATGATGCTGCAGTATACAGAGAAGTTGCAGCATTAGAAAATTGCAGCGAAATGCAGGAAGATCTACAGCGTATAGGCACTTGGTGCAGGGAGTGGTAACGGACCCTTAAGACAGACAAATGTAATGTATTGCGAATACATAGAAAGAAGGATCCTTTATTGTATGATTATATGATAGCGGAACAAACACGGGTAGCAGTTACTTCTGTAAAGTATCTGGGAGTATTCGTGCGGAACGATTTGAAGTGGAATGATCATATAAAATTAATTGTTGGAAAGGCGGGTGCCAGGTTGAGATTCATTGGGAGAGTCCTTAGAAAATGTAGTCCATCAACAAAGGAGGTGGCTTACAAAACACTCATTCGGCCTATACTTGAGTATTGCTCATCAGTATGGGATCCGTACCAGGTCGGGTTGACAGAGGAGATAGAGAAGATCTAAAGAAGAACGGCGCGTTTCGTCACAGGGTTATTTGGTTAGCGCGATAGTGTTACGGAGATGTTTAGCTAACTAAAGTGGCAGACTCTGCAAGAGAGGCGCCCTGCATCGCGATGTAGCTTGCTGTCCAGGTTTCGAGAGTGTGCGTTTCTGGATGAGGTATCGAATATATTGCTTCCCCCTACTTATACCTCCCGAGGAGATCACGAATGTAAAATTAGAGAGATTCCAGCGCGCACGGAGGCTTTCCGGCAGTTGGTCTTCCCGCGAACCATACGCGACTGGAACAGGAAAGGGAGGTAATGACAGTGGCACGTAAAGTGCCCCCCACCACACACCGCTGGGTGGCTTGCGGAGTATAAATGTAGATGTAGATGTAGAATATGGGCGATTGCTCGGCTGTTGCCAGTAGCTGTCCGCACGCACGGAGTTATTGTGTGCCTACGGAGCTGAGCAGTCTTGAGGCCCTGCAACGTGTGATTTACTGGTTTGCTGGTTGGTTGTTTGAATTGGAAGGACGGTACCGAACAGCGAGGTCAACGGTCCCATCGGATTAGGGAAGTATGGGGAAGGAAGTCGGCCGTGTCCTTTGAAAAGAAGCATCCCGCCATTTACCTGAAGCGATTTAGGGAAATCACATGAAACCTAAATCAGGATGGCTGACGCAGATTTGAACCGTCTTCCTCCCGAATGCGAGTAAAGTATGCCAATCATTGCGCCACCTGGCTTCGCATATGGGTTTTCTGATAGTGTGTCTATGTTCCATGTACGTCCGACAGACGGAGTTACATTGTGGAAAAGACGTGTGCATAACTGATCGTGAGAAGCAACATTCAATTCTGAAAAGACACTGTAGTCTGAAGGACCAGTAACCGCCATTATCTAAGAAATGGCTATGTGCGACGTGTCGATGAACTGTGTTAATAATTCACCGTACTGAACTGGCAGCCCACACTATCCTATGCTTGCTGTATATTAGTCTTCAGGGACTGACCGCAGGTTTCCTTTCCTTTCGAACGAGTGTATGTTGACCATTGACTTGCTAGATTTTTGGCATATTATGAGTAGCGCTATTTTACGGGTCGGCTGCACCAGCAATGGCTTGTTACTGACAGAAGGCATGGCTGGTTTCTAATACTGAGCTGTTTCAGTTTAGTCTCTGAGGTATTTCTCGTGCTTTGTATGTGCCAGTGGCTCGAGGTTCCAATGCCATAGTGTATGTTACCGAGTCCCACGGGTAGCTCTCTGGATTATACTAAAGAAAACCGGCTGCCCTGACAAAATAATTAACTTGATTAGTTTCATGACAACATTATGGCAAAAATCCGCCATGAAACGAGCTTTCAGACCAGTTTCCCGTGACATGCGGTGTAAAACATTGCTGTGTACTGTTTCCCGCACTCTTCTCACTTTATTTCGCAGCTGTTATTCTCATGACAAAGCCTGCAGTGGTCAAATGGGATTTGACTCGAGAACAGACAAAAGTGTCTTCAACATCGCTCGCCTCAGAACGAAAAGTCGCGTAAATAAAATATCTATCTTAGAAATTCTTTACGCAGACGACGTATGCATGATGGGTAAATCTCTTGACTTTCTCAAAATATACATGAACCTGCTAAATGACTCCTGCAGAAGATTTGGCGTAGTCATAAGCATCACCAAGACGCAAGTCCTTCAACAACCACTTAGGGGTTCCAATACGGACGGCTGCTGTATTAAGCTGGACAACAAAGTTTGGAAAACGTGTCACACTTTAAATATCTAGGTAGCCAAATTAGACGGAACAACAGCGTGACAACAGAAATTGCAGCTCGTATAGCCAATACAGCTTCAGTTTTCGGCAAAGAGAATCACCGAGTATGGAAGTCACATGAGCTCAGACTAAGAACTAAGATTGCGGTCTACAAAGCAATAATATTACCAACTTTACTCTACGCCTCATAAACCTGGTGCTATTATAAATCTGACACTAGGAGGCTAGAAACCTTTCATCTTCACTGTCTGAGATCAATTCTCCGCATGAAATGGGAAACACGGAAATTTTGTTTCGCTTGAAACTGCCTGGCATTGAAGCTCTCTTAATGAAACACCAACTGAGATGGCATGACCGTATCATACGCATGGACGACAGTAGACTTCCCAAAGAGGCGTTCTACTCAGAGCTCTCGTGCGGAAAGCTGCGGCAAGGTGGCCAACACGTGCGATATAAAGACACCATCAAACGCCACCTCACACCCTGTGGCATTCCGAGCAAACCTTGGGGTGAGCTTGCACTGCACCGATCAGAGTGGCGCTCAACTTCACACAAGAGTGTGGAACAATTCGAGCGTATCCACCTAAATAACCTGGACGATAAACGAAAGCTCTGCAAATCTAAGCCGAAGCCTAATTACATATATACTTATAACTCCACTGGGCAACTGTATTTCACTTCGTGTGACCGGTTCTTGAAAAAGCAAAGCTCCGCCACAATACGGACTATGCGACTTATGGAGTCGCTGTCGCCGAAAAGGGCGAGGAGGACATGATGATGTATGTGACGACGGTACTCAGATGCCAAACGTCTTGGATCTTGCATAAGGGAAGCATTGTTCTTCTTTTATTTTAGTTGTGTTTACTTTCGTACTGTTCTTATTTGGTTTTAATTGTCTGCACAGCAAATATTTGATCCTTTTGAACTCTTGTTCTGAACTTGGTTGCACTGACTTGTTGGTGCTAAATTAAAATGCATATTTTCTTTTCATTCTCATTTATCATTTTTGGAGTAATATTTAATTTGTTTGTATGATGCTATGAAGCATGTTATTTATTAATTTAAATAAATTTAATGAATGTAACTTATTGAGCAGAAGAAGTCAAATTATAGTTTTATGATGCTAATTACTTACTTTGTCAATAAATTTATAAATTTTCTGCTGCTAACCCGAGCTCTACGAATCGATTCCATCCTATATTATCCTCGGGTTCCTACTTCACATGCCAACTTAAAATAGAAAAAGCGCTACCCTTACATGGTCTAATATTATTGGACTCCAGATACTTTTGAAATGAGATATTTGTCATAAAAGAAAGGAACAGCCAACTGGTTGTAGTTCTTAAAGATATTAAGCATCTCAGCGCATGTGTAAAGAAACGAAATACTTTATAGCGTGCGCATGAAGACGATCGTCCAGCGTTAAAATATTTCAAATAAACACTATGTCCCGCTGGGTGCAGATATTTAAATCATTGCCACAGCACTCGACAGCAATGAGCTGCGAAACATTTGAAAGCGCAATCCATCATTTGTTAAGAAATGTTCTAGAGACTTCATTAGCTTTTAACGTTTGGTCGCCGACTTGTTAAGATGCGTTGTGTAGCACCGCTACAAGTTATATTTTATTTAGTGTCAAAAACCATGTAACTCACCGAGCAAAACGCTTCAGTAAACCGTGCGACGCTAAAGAGTACTTACGCGCACGCCAAAACATTTAATTTTTAAGAAATCTCGGACAGACAAAAGCAGCGATTGTTGAATTGCTCCATGCATGAGAGAAACATAAAAATGTAAGTTTTGTATTTATTGGATATTTGTGAATGTCTGTTAGTTTAATGCCTTTGTTCTTTGGGAATATATTGATGCTTCACTTTACAGAAAATCGCTGTTTATTCTTTTCGTTAAGCTCATCTTGATTTTCCAATGTACGTAAGCTTTGTTACATGTTCGCTCTTCATCGAGGTATCTCGATTGTATTCGGGAGGACATTAATGTGTTAAATTTCCGATCTGATAACTTTTAACAAAATTTCACTGTTTTGCATTCATTTCTATTTTTTTATTATTAAAATAGGTCCCTTAGGTATTTTCATCGAAGATTCTGATCGCGTGAAGGCAATCCGGGTCAAAGGTCAGTCACGAAACCACTTTCTCGTAATCAAACCTTACGTCTCCTGAGCACAATCGAGAGCCGACGCATCGGTGATCATCCATTAATTTTTCTCTCTTTCCAAGTCGTACCAAAAACGGCAAATCAGAACTGTCGTGAGTATGCAATCAATGTTATAGTTTGCATTCTTTATTTTCTCGGCAAACATTGCCAGCAGTTACCACCACTACTGTTATATTTGATCAAATGTGTGTGAATAGCAAAATCTATAACACCAGAATGTCATTGTGTCAGCACACAACACATTAAAAGACGTAGCTCTGATTATAGCAGTCTGATGTTCCTAGCAAGGCATACATAACAAAGGCTTGAAGTGTTTAATTTTAATTTAGGATTTAAGCATATCTGCTCAAAACTTTGACCATTGCTTTCTCGCAACGTAGTTTTACGGTTTCTTAAAATTCATTCTGATGAAGATATTCTTGGAAGTGTCGAAACATACGTCAATGTACCAAACACTTATTTGCATCCGGTTGGTTGTGTTATTCCTACGTTGTACTGTAATTATTGAAAACTATAGAGTTCGACTTCATAGTCAACGGTAAGGAGAGGTGACTACAGAGTGGTGTGGCAACTGTCATCGCAGGGAAGCTGTATAGGATCACAGTGATTAGCGGTCAAGTTAACACAGTAAACAGAAAATTTACTTGTATTTCTCCAACCATAGGAAGACTCATTAGAAATAATACCTGAAGAAACAGAGTCCAGCTTATACAACAGTAACAAGGGTGAGGCTTTCTGAACTGAGCCACAAACGATGATGTCTAAGCCGCGATTAGGCAGCTACCACGTAGAGTCACGTGGTGAAGAGGCTCCAAGGGTGACTGGGGTCGCTGCAGCCAGCCATCCTACATCGCGGCGGAAGAAGGTGCTCGAGTCCAGATCCTCTGGAGGCGTGGCTCAGTGGGCGATCACCATTGGCTCAGCCAGATCCCAAGCAACCGATCGGCACCTAATGGAAACACGCAGTTCCGTTACCAACCCTATGAAGCCCTTGGGGTGGTATTGATATGTGACATCCAAAAACAAAACACCTGTGGTGTGGCCTACATCTTATATCTAGTGGGATTCATGTCAACGGACATAGCACTTCGTAAGTTTTACTGGGATGTAGCTTAATAACATCCAAAGAGCGGAATAAGTAATTGATAGTTTATGAAATAAGATATTTATTGAAGATAAACGAAAATAAAATAAAATGATAACGAATGGCCTATACAGGAAATACTTCAACAAATTCAAAGTGACTATGGACCTCTACAGGTGAAGGACTATTATTGGGAATGCACATGTATTTCATCTACATGATGAGCACACAATGTCTGTAACGATGAGCGTAAGATACACTATCAGTAGTGAAAGGTAATGGATCGATGGAGTTGAAATCAATGGCGAATCACAACGAATGATGTCAGTGTAGAGCTGTCAGAAATGTCTGAACCTACAAAATAGTTACTATGTCGTGACTGATGAAAGTTGGTGTCAAGTAGAAAATCCTTGGGCCAATTCCAGTTTGTCACATACTGATTACGACACACTAACTTTCTAAAAATACGAAGGGAGATTCGCAGCTCTGAAAATGTTTGACGTATTATTTTAACTCGGAAATATCTCTACAATCTGCCCAACCGTTTCTATAGCGTTTCGAGCAAGCATAAAAAAAAAACTGCCATATGAGGCAAATGCACTGTCTGACAGGAAGCCTGCGGTTCCGTTTCGCTGTTCGTTCCCGAGAAACCATACGGATACCCTTACAGGGTTAAATATTTAGGAATGGTATTCCAATAGGTTTTCAGGGAATGATTGTGGCATTTGTTCACATTTCTTTTCTTCAGAAGTGTGGCAGAACGGAACTGTTACCAGGCCACTCGGGAATACTACACGATGATCTTGGAACAATGATGTAACTGCACTTGTTTGTGAATAGGAGAACTATCACGCTGATACGGAAAAGATACATTATCTTCTTCTACTGTGGGTCTACAGCCTGTATGCGCTGTGCAAAGGTCGCCGTTTTCCGCTTAACGCTGCAAAGGACTTTTTCCCGCTATTGCAGTTTCAGCATTACACCACAGTCCACCATAAAATCCTTTGCGCGATTTGGTGACACAAATATCGCCATGACACAAAGTATGTAGCCATAATCGGAAAATAATCACCGTTACTATTTATTACAGAAAGATGACATTGTGTAGTAAGAGAAACTAAAAGAGATTAATGGATTTTCGAAGCCTATATCATTAATGATTATGAAGGAGAAAAAGTTTTTATTTGGTAGTACTTGCTTAAATATATCTTGGGTGTCCCAAAAACAGGCTTCTGAGCTTCGTAGCACTCACCTCTCCTGCTGAAAGAGCTACTACCTGTTTCACCATATCCAGTGGATTTTGTTTAATTATCGAGGTTACGAAGGCAATCGTGACAGATTTTTTTCCTGCCGTTGCTATTACATAAACAATACCTTCATTCAACGTATGCGTAAGAATCGTACCGTACCAACATCAAATGAAAGATTAAACCCTAGTTAATTTTTGATGATAAAGACATTAAGTCATGCAACGCATAGAATGCCAGGGATACTGTGCGACAATACGATAGTAATTATTTCCCTATCGGTTCATTTCTCATATTAAGAGAAAATATATTACCCGCGTACGTTTACTGGCAGAGAATGTAGGGGAATGTAATTTCATAATCATGTACAATATATCGTAACATTAATAGAAATACAGAGTGTGAAAAAGATGAATCAACTAGGAATCGGTTCTAACAATTGGAACATTCATCATAGAAAATTCCGTTCAACACTGTAAAGACTCATTACATCACGAACAAACTTAATTCCCTTACACAAGGAAATTTTTATTTTGTTAATCAAATGTTTAGAAATAAGTAAGGAAGTGTGGGATTTGATGCTCTGGAAGTTAACAAAAGGGATAGGGCCTATTTGATCCGGATAATGAGTCACAGAAAGGAAGGAGAAATACTTAATTCATCACACCTGGGAAGACCGATTAGTCAATAAAATCTCAACCAAGGAATGATTAACGTGCATGTAGTAGTTCGTTACACCAGTGTAATTAGTACCATGCAATTGCGGAGGGACCTTACGGATACACAAGGGGTGGACAGAGCCACTTCACGAAGTAAAACACATTGGTTGCATTAAAATCGGTTTACCGAGAATTGTAATCAGACAAACAGAGATTATATTTGTGCTCAGCGCGTTGTACGCTCTCTAACAGAAAGGATCTTTATCTGTAAAACCCGGCTTCGAAAACACGCAGTGGACAGTGCTACACAAAGCATGTGTTCTAACCAGCAGACCTGTAATATGGACGTAAGAAACCAAAGGCTCGCACTTGAACGTAACGACGAAGATCATTGAAGGCGATAAGGTGAAAGAATAATAAGGGAAAATTTGCACGGGACAGCTTGCTGAACCATCATTCTCGATGCACAAAAAAGAAAATTCCGCCATGAAGGAATAAAATCTTCCACGTTGCATGCCACGGCAAATTAACACTACTTAAAGATACCGGCATGGAACCGTCATATGAAAAAATGAAATATTTAACTTAGTAACAACTGACTCACAAAAAGTAAGCCCAAGTGGTCAGTATCCAACTAAGGACCAAGCATATTTGCAGATCTCAAAGAATACACTAATTTAATTAGAATGAAAGCGCAAACTTCACTAAAACTATTAATAATTACTAGCTCTACACGAAAGCGATGACTTACACTTACTGCCATTATAGCCTGCACACAGCAACGTGATTTACATCTGGGCATGTTCCAGAGGAGCAAGCACTCTCACGCCAGGACTCAGACGCAAAAGTCGCTAAAAAAATCGGCCTCCAGATGACCGTTGAAGATGGAGCGTCGCGTTTTGCAAGGAGAGGGATGGTACCATGGCCAGGCAATAGAACGGACACAGAAGAGCGGAAAGACTCAGCTTTTGCGGCATGCTGCGTTGGAGGACAGCCATGGAACATGAATGTTCAGGCAGGTATTGCAACGCTCTGGACCAAGAAAATTGCTCTCTTCTACTCTCCCCCCATGAACCATGGACCTTGCCGTTGGTGGGGAGGCTTGTGTGCCTCAGCGATATAGATGGCCGTACCGTAGGTGCAACCACAACGGAGGGGTATCTGTTGAGAGGCCAGACAAACGTGTGGTTCCTGAAGAGGGGCAGCAGCCTTTTCAGTAGTTGCAAGGGCAACAGTCTGGATGATTGACTGATCTGGCCTTGTAACAATAACCAAAACGGCCTTGCTGTGCTGGTACTGCGAACGGCTCAAAGCAAGGGGAAACTACGGCCGTAATTTTTCCCGAGGGCATGCAGCTTTACTGTATGATTAAATGATGATGGCGTCCTCTTGGGTAAAATATTCCGGAGGTAAAATAGTCCCCCAATCGGATCTCCGGGCGGGGACTACTCAAGAGGATGTCGTTATCAGGAGAAAGAAACCTGGCGTTCTACGGATCGGAGCGTGGAATGTCAGATCACTTAATCCGGCAGGTAGGTTAGAAAATTTAAAAAGGGAAATGGATAGGTTAGAGTTAGATATAGTGGGAATTAGTGAAGTTCGGTGGCAGGAGGAACAAGACTTCTGGTCAGGTGCCTACAGGGTTATAAACACAAAATCAAATAGGGGTAATGCAGGAGTAGGTTTAATAATGAATAGGAAAATAGGAATGCGGGTAAGCTACTACAAACAGGAGAGTGAACGCATTATTGTGGCCAAGAGATACGAAGCCCACACCTACTACAGTAGTACAAGTTTATATGCCAACTAGCTCTGCAGATGACGAAGAAATTGAAGAAATGTATGATGAAATAAAAGAAATTATTCAGATAGTGAAGGGTGACGAAAATTTAATAGTCATGGGTGACTGGAATTCGGTAGTAGGAAAAGGGAGAGAAGGAAACGTAGTAGGTGAATATGGATTGGGGCTAAGAAATGAAAGAGGAAGCCGCCTGGTAGAATTTTGCACAGAACACAACTTGATCATAGCTAACACTTGGTATAAGAATCATGAAAGAAGGTTGTATACATGGAAGAACCCTGGAGATACTAAAAGGTATCAGATAGATTATATAATGGTAAGACAGAGATTTAGGAACCAGGTTTTAAATTGTAAGACATTTCCGGGGGCAGATGTGAACTCTGACCACAATCTATTGGTTATGAACTGTAGATTAAAACTGGAGAAACTGCAAAAAGGTGGGAAATTAAGGAGATGGGACCTGGATAAACTGAAAGAACCAGAGGTTGTACAGAGTTCCAGGGAGAGCATAAGGGAACAATTGACAGGAATGGGGGAAAGAAATACAGTAGAAGAAGAATGGGTAGCTTTGAGGGATGAAGTAGTGAAGGCAGCAGAGGATCAAGTAGGTAAAAAGACGAGGGCTAGAAGAAATCCTTGGGTAACAGAAGAAATATTGAATTTAATTGATGAAAGGAGAAAATATAAAAATGCAGTAAATGAAGCAGGCAAAAAGGAATACAAACGTCTCAAAAATGAGATCGACAGGAAGTGCAAAATGGCTAAGCAGGGATGGCTAGAGGACAAATGTAAGGATGTAGAGGCTTATCTCACTAGGGGTAAGATAGATAGTGCCTACAGGAAAATTAGAGAGACCTTTGGAGATAAGAGAACCACTTGTATGAACATCAAGAGCTCAGATGGAAACCCAGTTCTAAGCAAAGAAGGGAAAGCAGAAAGGTGGAAGGAGTATATAGAGGGTCTATACAAGGGCGATGTACTGGAGGACAATTTTATGGAAATGGTAGTAGGAAAAGGGAGAGAAGGTAACGTAGTAGGTGAATATGGATTGGGACTAAGAAATGAAAGAGGAAGCCGCCTGGATGAAGATGAAATGGGAAATACGATACTGCGTGAAGAGTTTGACAGAGCACTGAAAGACCTGAGTCGAAAAAAGGCCCCCGGAGTAGACGACATTCCATTGGAACTACTGACGGCCTTGGGAGAGCCAGTCCTGACAAAACTCTACCATCTAGTGAGCAAGATGTATGAAACAGTCGAAATACCCTCAGACTTCAAGAAGAATATAAGAATTCCAATCACAAAGAAAGCAGGTGTTGACAGATGTGAAAATTACCGAACAATCTGTTTAATAAGCCACAGCTGCAAAATACTGACACGAATTCTTTACAGACGAATGGAAAAACTAGTAGAAGCCCACCTCGGGGAAGATCAGTTTGGATTCCGTAGAAATACTGGAACACGTGAGGCAATACTGACCTTACGACTTATCTTAGAAGAAAGATTAAGGAAAGGCAAACCTACGTTTCTAGCATTTGTAGACTTAGAGAAAGCTTTTGACAATGTTGACTGGAATACTCTCTTTCAAATTCTGAAGGTGGCAGGGGTAAAATACAGGGAGCGAAAGGCTATTTACAATTTGTACAGTTATAAGAGTCGACGGACATGAAAGGGAAGCAGTGTTTGGGAAAGGAGTGAGACAGGGTTGTAGCCTCTCCCCGATGTTATTAAATCTGTATATTGAGCAAGCAGTAAAGGAAACAAAAGAAAAATTCGGAGTAGGTATTAAAATCCATGGAGAAGAAATAAAAACTTTGAGGTTCGCCGATGACATTGTAATTCTGTCAGAGACAGCATAGGACTTGGAAGAGCAGTTGAACGGAATGGACAGTGTCTTGAAAGGAAAATGTAAAATGAACATCAACAAAAGCAAAACGAGGATAATGGAATGTAGTCGAATTAAGTCGGGTGATGCTGAGGGAATTAGATTAGGAAATGAGACACTTAAAGTAGTAAAGGAGTTTTGCTATTTGGGGAGCAAAATAACTGATGATGGTCGAAGTAGAGAGGATATAAAATGTAGACTGGCAATGGCAAGGGAAGCGTTTCTGAAGAAGAGAAATTTGTTAACACCGAGTATAGATTTAAGTGTCAGGAAGTCATTTCTGAAAGTATTTGTATGGAGTGTAGCCATGTATGGAAGTGAAACATGGACGATAAATAGTTTGGACAAGAAGAGAATAGAAGCTTTCGAAATGTGGTGCTACAGTAGAATGCTGAAGATTAGATGGGTAGATCACATAACTAATGGGGAAGTACTGAATAGGATTGAGGAGAAGAGAAGTTTGTGGCACAACTTGACCAGAAGAAGGGATCTGTTGGTAGAACATGTTCTGAGGCATCAAGGGATCACCAATTTAGTATTGGAGGGCAGCGTGGAGTGTAAAAATAGTAGAGGGAGACCAAGAGATGAATACACTAAGTAGATTCAGAAGGATGTAGGTTGCAGTAGGTACTGGGAGACGAAGAACCTTGCACAACACAGAGTAGCATGGAGAGCTGCATCAAACCAGTCTCAGGACTGAAGACCACAACAACAACACTCTGAAACATTTGAAAAATGCTCACCCACCCATCCATATCGCACAAACAGATATCCTAGTCGTGGTAAGGGGTAATGGAAGGGATTATGATTTCAAATGTAATAAAACAGTACCGCTCAATTCAATCGTTTTTCCCAGTTAATCGGTACAACCTCAACTAGGCAGTAAAGACAACAAACGCTTATGACAGTAGCAGTTCATGAAATCGTAAACTATGGAAGAGGACTATAAGACGTGTCTCTTTCAATGTGAGAAAACCTATTTTGTAATATAGTGAAGAATCCACAGTCTAAGTCACGTTTTTTAAATAGTTATTTACAGTTTCAGCTGAATTAAGCCATTTTCACATTCAATATGAAGTACTTGTGATGACGTGCATCAGATAATGCTACTGAATTCCAGTATTTTTTATCTCCAGATGGCCTAATTCAGTCCAAAACCGATGACTACAGTTAACAAAAAAATGGTTCAAATGGCTCTGAGCACTATGGGACTCAACTGCTGTGGTCATAAGTCCCCTAGAACTTAGAACTACTTAAAGCTAACTAACCTAAGGACAGCACACAACACCCAGCCATCACGAGGCAGAGAAAATCCCTGACCCCGCCGGGAACCGAACCCGGGAACCCGGGCGTGGGAAGCGAGAACGCTACCGCACGACCACGAGATGCGGGCACAGTTAACATATATCGCGATCTAGCTGTGTGTTGCTCATAACAATAATAATCGTCCCTGTGTGGAAGGTACGATATTGCTTCAATCATTTTCATAAGAGCCGGCATTAATTCTTTTCATTGGCCAAAGGGATCCGAATCTAGATCAAGAAAAGTCGCATCGGACCATCATACAGACGTTACTAAGTTCACTGCGCCACAAAATTCTGAGGTATATGCCATTCACCAACGATCTGGCAGACTTATACTCCCATAAGACAGTCACATCTTGTATTACTCCCACTCATAAAAATGTTGTTACACTGCTCCACTGTTGCTTATAAGATCAGTGTCACCATTAGATTATTTGCTGAACATTCTGTTGTCTATAGACAAAAACAGTCGCTGGAAGATGAAAGGAAAATCAGGAAGATGGTCAAAGTTACTAATTGGTGTTAACAATGCTCTTTTAAAATACGGATACATGTGTGATAAAGATAAAGAATCGTGTGGTATCCGGTTACAATATTATTGTTGAACATCTGGTGCACTTAATGTCGTATAAGTATTTATGGGCAGAAAACTTGAATGTGACTAACATGATCAAATGTGTATGAATTCTTAAGGGACCAAACTGCTGAGGTCATCGGTCCCTGCTCTTAGACACTATATAAAGTAACGTGTGCTAAGAACAACACACACCCATGCCCGAGGGAGGACTCGAACCTCCGGCGGGAGGGGCCGCGCAGTCAGTGACATGGCGCCTCTAACCGTGCGGCCACTCAGTGCACCGAGTAACATGTGAAGTCAGCATTGCGGGAGGCGAAAGGAGGACAGTTTCGTGGGTAAAGCTGGGATGAGGGTTGTCAGTGAGACTAATGACCAGTTACACTATTCCAGCGATTGCAGTCCTTATCGAGAAAGCGTGAGGCCTGGCATCGAACAAATTCACAGATGCGCTGCTAAGAATGAAATTATAGATCCTAAAGTGCAATAGAGATTATTGCAGAGCGTAAAGCAGGATATTTTGTGAAAGGATTATCGCGAAAATTTAGAGACCTGATAATATCAACTGAATTTTCCATCTGTGATTGGTAGAATATGATAACAGTGTGGAATGGTAAACACTTCCTAAAGTTGTACAGAAATTATACTTAATTAGTCACGAGCAGGCCTTTGACTTCTTAGGCCATCATTAGGTGGCAACTGTATTCCTTACTTGCTGTGAAAGCAGCCACACAACACTTCTTTGTTATGGCTGTCTCTGCATGTGGCCTGGACAGTCTAATATTTGTGCTCCGTCTAAGAATCTGCTGACGTTCGTGATTTACAAGCAACCGCCTTAGTGGCTAGCAAGGCTAGCAAACACTTTTTTATGTTTTTGTCTCTACCCTTTATCGTAGTGGCTGCAGGAATCCACAGTTATCTACACGTTTCGCATTGTCTTGCGGGCTCATCGCAAGATGTCCATTCTCAAGCAAGAGAGGACATCCCTGCTTGGCTGCGGAAAGCTTCCATGCCCGCGTCTGTCCCAGCCGCTGAAAGGGCACTGACTTGCCCCTCGCCCTGGACTGCAAGCACTGGAAGTTGGCGAAAGTGACCACTATTGGAGGTATCGCAACAAATACTACACTAAAACTAAAAATTCAATTTTATTTTTCATGTATCGTTTAATGCATCTCCACATAAAAAACTATATTTTTCCTTTTTTAGTTAAACGTAACTATTTTTACGTATGACTTAAAAACGGTAGCACTTTCCTATGTAATCATAGTTATCATCATTTTAACATGTATAAATAATGTCTGTGCAATCACACGTCATTTCATCTGTGTTTACGTCAGCCAGCAGTCACCTGGTGTTGACCTAAGAAGCCGAAAGCGGGTAGGTGACCTAATCCGAGAAGGACTGTCCTACAATTTCTGCTGTCTCTGTCATATGTCTCGCATAAGGAACGTGAAAATAACACAAGAAAGATACTGGTAAATACGGAGGCATATAGACAGTCATCTTTCCCTCACTTTACACGGGAATGAAACATAACAGAAAATGGTTGGCACGAAAGTAGCTTCCACCACACCTGTACAGTAGATTGAGAAGGGTATGCAATAGAATATGTATAATTCGAAGTTCAAGGGACTCTAGAAAGTGATACAATAAATGAGAGATCGATCTGCCGAAAGTTTGACTGGTCAAAGCGAACTAAAAAAAAGTCGAAATAAGTGTAGCACCTACTGAGCAGTGGTAAAATTTGCTGTTTTGAAGAGCGCGATGCAGCGCGTAGTGTAAAGCTGTCACCCTCCGTTTCTGCCGGTGGCGCCGCTGTGGCAATCGCAGCTTTGATGTCTCCCTCTGGTGTGAAAGGGGAAAGGTAGCCTGTTCACGTGCATTAAAGGGGCGCTATGAGCCCGGCAGGGGGGGTCAGTCGGCGAGTCTGATCAGTTGGTCAGCCGGGTCAGTGTGCGGCAGTCAGTGTCTGTCTGTCCTCCGGAGTGCTAGTATGTGTTAGGCCGCCAGTCTGCTCGAATTTGCTCAGGCAATGGTCATTGGCGATTGGATCGATCGGTTGGTCGGTCGCGCACTGAGACACAGTATGACTTGTCCGTCTTGAGCGTCGGCGCATGTGAGGTCGCCACGTCAGTCCAGTGGGCCGCGCCGTATAGCGAGGGGTAGTGGCTTCGCGCCCGACACGAGAGCAACAGGAGCCAACCCACGACATCGGTCTGGCCGGCGCCAGCTGCGCCGCCGTGAGACGGGAGATCGGCGCGCCTTCCTGCGTCCGTTGAAGTGGCTGTCAGCGGACGGTTCGGGAGAGCGTTTTGGGGGTGCTGCGCCAGGTCTTCGCCAGACATCGCAGTTTATTAGAAGTTAAGTGATTCGTGATATGTTGTTTCATTTACTTGTTAAATACTACTCGTTATCTTGGTCAGTCTCTCGTCCCCAGCTTGCTCGTCTGTCTCTCGTCCGCATTTGTTAGGCAGTTAGTGTCTGTCTGACTGTCTGCCGTACGTTAATAGCTGCCTCTGTCATGTTTGTCGGATTCGGTGTTAACGAATTTATTGCTTGAAGTGTAACGGCTGAATTCCTGAAATATGTTTTTATCTTGCCTATCATCTTGAGAGGCGGTATATGTGTAATGCAGAGCATGTTGTATATTTCATGTAAGACTGTATTTGATGGGTTTTTATTTAAATGGTCATTTTAGTGTATAAAGTTGCCACCCTTCAACCGTAAGAGTTTTTGTTTTAATCAAGTTGCACCTTCGGTGACAAGTTAATTTTTTTTAATGTTAGTGTTTTGTACCATTTCCATCCCTCCTACGGGGTGCATAGTTTATGTGCTTGTGTGAGTTATTAAAAAATTTAGTTTAAAGTAATGTGGTGTGTTGCCGATTTGCACCAGTGTAGTATTTCAGAGGTTGTTGTGAGCGGTCGTCACTGCGGCCGTGTCAAAAGGGAGCGGCAAAGTTCTCAGCCCGAAAGCTCATACTGCCAATATTTGTTCTTTCTGCACTGAATAAATTGTAACTTGATATTTAGAGGGTTTTTTCTGATTATAATTTTAAATCTGTTTAAAAAAAAAGTTTTTTAGGAATAAAATTTCCATTTGTTGAAAGAAATTTAATTTGTTTTCATCAGTTACCCACTGGCAACTACTTCCACGCTCAGATAGTGTGATTAAATGTGTTAATGTTCTTGATGAATCGGTAGTAAATAAAGTAAATTCTTAAGAAAAGGTTTTGAGAGTAAATTCACGGTTCACCTACCAAAATAAAGTGTCCGTAACATTTGTATTTCTTCAGAAGGGGAAACAAAGATTAAGACTAGAAACGTAATTATAAGGAAGTTGATACTTTTTTCAGTATTGCTAGTTTTACTTATTTTACCATTCCAAGTGAAAGGCACATCCAAATTACAGAGACACAAGGAAACTTCGCTTTGCAGAGAAATCTGTAATCTTTTTCTGTTTCACTGACCTCCAGCAAACTTGGCGAAGTGCATTTGCTAGTGTGACCAACGCAGGAAGTACATCATCATCTACTTCCATCCTAAGAACATACATGCACACCATTTACATTGACGATTTCGCCTCTCGGTATCGGCTCGCCTGCCCCTTCGTCTGCTGTCTCATCGTCTCCGTCCGGGTCACACGAAACAGAGAAAATTTCCACACCTCTCTGAGCCGTGCTGGGGCTCGAGTTGGTGCCCTTTGTAGGTTTCCGCCCTCTGTTGGAGGCCATATCCTTCAGTTGGCATGGTTGCGGTTATTTATCTTCTTCTGATCTTGACTGGCGCTACTCGTTTCGCAGGCGTTGCCTGTCCGTTAGTGGCAGCAGCGGTGGTTATCGATATGTAGTAACTGTTGCCTTATCTTTGGGGTGATGTGGTTGCTTTTCCGTATCGTGTCCTGCAGGCTTGAAGATGAGTGCATTTCAATTCAGTAGAGAAACCTCCAAAATTGTTGATCTCGCGATTCTCCAGTGACTTGGGTTCGTGTTGCTGCTTGTAGTGTCGCTAAGGCGAAGGGCAGCGAGTGGAGTGCTTGGGGAAAGCCGATCTGATTAGCTTTCCTCCACTTCTTATTTCTATTTACTACGGTCAGCTTGTTGCAATTTATTAAGTTCAACCAGTGGTATTTTTCCTGCCTGGTGGCCACTAACGCTCCAGTTACCTGCCCTGGGGGGGGGGGGGGGGGGAGGGTGTTAGTGTATGTAACGGCAGTGTACGTTTTCTCGCCTTGCCGCTGCTGTCGGGTAAGGCGTGTAGTTTTGGCAGCTTTCTTGATTTTAGGCCGTTTGTGATTCTTCTATTCTGGTGGTAGTGATTTCAATCTCGTTCTGGGCGCTCTAAGCACAGTATTCTGGGGGCGTAGTGCAGTTCGCCAATTCCGGCTTTGGCGTGTTGTTCCATTCTTGCATTTCGTTTATTGGGGGTATTTTAGCAGTAAGCCTCAAAACCTTATATACTGCCATTCCTGACATGTGATACCTTCTGCTGTGTAGCTTCATAAAGACCATCATTAGTCATTCGTTGGACTGCCACTAGTCTGAGTTACCATCTTGTGAAGTGAATGCAACTCTTGGCTGCCTATGTCATCGCTCGCGAAAGTGTTTGTTGCCGGACCTTCTCAGAGGTCGATTCCTGGAGCACCGTCTGTGACTGATCTTTGTGTTTTATTACTTGTAGTGCATACATTAAAAGCTATGTATGTCTAGTTATATAGTTACGGTCGCCTTCTGGAATAAATCTAGCAGTGTAAGGGTTGTGTTACGAGGTTACCATCACCTTATTTCACCCGTTTGATGGTCAGTTGCTTGTTTCTTTTAATTAACGTTTGCTTGTATTTGCTGTTTTACAGCAGGTTTCAAAATTTTTTTATATAACTGCCGTTCCTGGCGAGTAAGGCCTTCAGCTGTGATTGTGGTCATTTGCTTTAAAAATAAATAATTCTATATTTGTATTTCAGCAGTAAGCCTTAAATCCTCATATACTGCCATTCCTGGCATCTGATACCTTGTGCTGTGTTTGTGACCACTTACGTTTTAATATTTCAATACATGTAAGTTCTAATTGCAGTGAGTTCTTAAACATTCTTAATTTATTGCCATTCTTAGAATGTAAGGCCGTCAGCCGTGATTAAGGTGGCTTCTTTCTTTTTCTTTTTAAACATTATCTGTATCTGTATTTTATGGTGATTGCTAAATTGTAACGCACTGAAAACACTATTATTTACACAGTTGTTTATTTCTTCATTAATAACGTTTTTTTAAAATTTATTGTTAAGTCTGGAATTACTAAAAATAAATGTGTGTAACTGCAAAAGGCAACAAGTCGTAACTGATTACTGCCCCGTCCACAATCGTAACCGAATCATGCCTTCCCTTGACTACGTTCAGGTCTCACACTAAGGACAATGCAGACTTTTGCATGATCTACACAGTGTACGAAATTATGAGATGTAACGTTCGGTCCTAAGTCAGGAAGTCAGGAAATGTCCACTCTTCGTTCTCCTGTTCTTGCAGTATAGTTAGTTATGTGGCTGCTGTTCGATATCATCTTTGGAAAAGCATCCTTCCATGTTTTATCAGCCTTGGTCACCTGGTTACCACTGCCAAAATTTTGTGTTGGGCCCCTCTCAATCTTCATTGGTATCCAACACCATCGTCCCAACTTATTTTCGGTAAATAAGTTTTAATGGTCTCATTTATTCCCTCTCTGAGTGATTGTAATTTCGAAACTGTCTACACAGGGAAAACATAATATTTCGTATATTGAGTTATTGCCCAGAAAAGTCGAATGTTTCGCTTCGGTTTTTTCAGGTCTTTCTCTGGGCCCATGGAGAACAACTAGGAAGTGGTAGCATACCCTTGAAACACCTAAATTTAGCAACTTCCTCCATCAATGTAAAATTTTGTTTCTAAGAATTGTACATGTTTACTTCAAGGAACAGTGTTATTCTTTCGTTGCTACGTTTTCGCCCAAGACATATTTGGGTTTGAAAAGACAATGTTCGGTACGGAAGACACTTGAAACATAAAAGTGCCGCAAGCTAATGAAGATGTCACGCGGATCGTAATATGCTAATGAGTACGAATTATAGTATGTTTTGGTGGTTGTCAGAAAAGTCTCTTCGATTTGTTGAATTTATGAAATAAACTTGTTAGTGAGTGTAGGAAGACGATTTAGACAAAATTTCCATTGGTGTGTTGATTGGCAGCTATCTCTAAATGTGGAAAAATGTGTGATAATGAGGGTGGGTAGGGAGATAAAATTTGTAATGTTCGGATACAGTATTACTAGTGTCCCGCTTGATGGTGCCAAGTCATTTAAATGTCTGGGCGTAACATCGCAAAGCGATATCAAGTGGAACGAGCATGTGAAAAATGGCTGTGAGCACTATGGGACTTAACAT